>NC_089781.1:73657587-73680087 GCF_040412425.1 Macrobrachium rosenbergii | reverse complement strand
CATTTCACTGTTAGACCTTTCAACGCTATTTGTAGGTCGTTATAAGTCCAAATCATACAATAAAAATCTAAAACAATATTTCCCTGTGATACAGACAGTCTGGTATAGGCCTAGGCCAATGATGTCTTTTCAAGATATGTGTTACTATAATGAAAGCAAATTTCACTGTCCTATTCATAGAAAACTGAACCAACCTCTCAGTTCTAATTTAAACTCATTCATTAATATTGTGTGATCATAGACGTCTTTTTTTTAATAAGAAATATTTAGTCTATACTCTGTTACGCCTCTTTACTTCTTTCCTATTATTAAGTGAATTATTGCAAGTTAGCCTTCCACCCCTCATCATATTAAAAAAAATAAAGTGGCAAAATACGTTCCTATACGGCTAACTTCAACTCGTGATACATATTTTTTTAATTGGTTTTAGGGAGGTTTTTAACATAACACAATAAATTATGTCATTATCTTTACAATGACATCACATTCCTTAACATAGAATTGTGCATAAAGTTACACGTATGGCATCTATTAACCTGGTCAATTCATGCAATAACGTAATCTTGAATCAAACAAAATCTTTCCTTCTTGGAGAAATGTTAGGCATTGTTTTGAATATTTATTGTTTTGAATAAAAGATTGATAAAAGATAGAAATGAAATAATATATATCATTCTAATATATAACCATAAACAATAATTTTAATTTCCTAAAATGGGAATGAATTGACTACTGTTTATGATTACATCAGCAAAAGTTATAAATTGACATGTTGTAGCTTGTTCTTCTCACAATTTAATTGTATTTGATGACGTAGATCGTTTTTACCATTTAACACCAAGTGCATAAAGGAAAAGATTGTTTATTTAATCTATTATTCCTTGAAAGTTTTAATCTAGAATTTTCAGTCATTATCCGTGGTTTCAGTAGCTGAAATTGTGAAAAGAAACTACTTTTCCATATGCAGACTCGGATTTGCCAATTCGGAAAGAAATTTTCAGTTTAGGGTTTTCAATGTAGATGTTATCGTGGTAATTTCGATTATATTCCATTATCATCATGAATTATGTCAAAATCACTACACAATTTGATAAAAATCTATGTTATAAATTTATTGTAGGATCGGTTATTACCATTTTGGCACGCCAGGCAAAAAGGAATGTGTTCATGTGGAAAATGAGAATAAACCCAGAAAACTGAATGAAAAGGTGACATAAAAACGAAAATTTAATTTATTTTGTCACGTTTGTATGTCTGTCACAGGGATAGGGGTTTGATTTTGAGTTAAAAACCTTTCTTTTCTGTCATAGCGGTTCCTTTTATAGAAGCAAAACAGTTCTTGCAAACATTCACTTTTATATAGTTATGAAGATATTTACATAATGAATATCATCTCATGTTTGTCAGGGTGCATTTACAAAGGGTTCCTTGCATGAATTGCAAATTTTTTTATATAGGACAATCTGGGGAGGGACTGGAGGTAATAATTTAGAAATAAACAGATATAGTGTGACAGAGTACAAATTTCGAATGCTTTATTTTTACACATTAATCATTTTAATCATATGATTCATTGGGAGGGGCAACAGTTGTTTTATATTGTAACAATATGAGAGCAGAAAAGTTGGTGGTTTCTGCTTTGATTAAATATCACGGTGATTTACTGAATGTACATGCACAGAGTATGCATTGTACAAACTAGACGCATTTGTTGTTGAAAGAGATTTGTAAGATTGTAGGTTTTAATCACCTGTTTAGCTGTAATATACAATTGTACTAGTTTTTAATCGGATCTTGAATATTGTGTTTCCATTTTTTCAGTTTTTATGTTTATTGTTGTAGGTTAGATATTCTCGGGGTTTTTAGATGAATGAATGGATGAATGTGTTGAAATAATCAAGCGTCGTGTATTCCTTCTTTTATGTGACGCAGATGTCCTTAAAAGACTACATGTATAGTATATATACAATATATATGATTAATATATATAGGAATTAAAATTATATATATATAAACCACATATATAAAATATATTTACAAATGCCACCAGCATCATACATCACATCCTCTCCAAATATCATATATACTGTAACATATACGATTCAGAGGGGATCGAAATCTCAAAACTTTAAACTTATTTGCCATGGTTTGTTTTCTAAAGCCTACAGAAATCTCAACTAAAAAGGAAAGATGATCATTATAAAGAGAATAAAGTTGTAAACTGCGTATTAAGTTTATAAAAACTGACTTGATATTAATTTGTCCTTGTTTTGAACAATTCCACAATTTTAAGATATCACAAATAAATACCAATAAACAAATATGTTTCCTATGTATCCAAAACAAAGAGAATGACTATAGGAACAATAAAAACAAACACTAAAACAATAAAAGCGCTGTTTGCTCAGTCCATTCATATTCGTTATCGACAGTTGCATTCAGGATTTTCGACAAACTTTCATTTCAGATTTTTCAACAAAGTTTCAGTTTATAATTTTTGACAGTTTAACTTAAGAATTTTTCAGTTGTTTTTCAGAATTTTCGACAGTTTTACTTCAATATTTTGACAAAGTTTCATTTACCCAGGAAATTTTTAACAAAGTCACTTCAGAATATTCGACAAAGTTTCACTTCAGAATTTTCGACAAAGTTTAATTTAAGAATTTTCGACGAAGTTTCATTTCAGAATTTTTAACAGAGTTTCATTTCAGACTTTTCAAGAAAGTTTCCAATAATTTTCGTCAGTTTCATTTCAGAATTTTTTACAGTTTCGTTTCAGAATTTTCGAGTTTCATTTCAGAATTTTCTGGAGTTTTGCGTCAAAATTTTCAGCAATGTTTAATTTCAGAATTTTCGACAGTTTCACTTCAGAATTTTCGACAAAGTTTCATTTCAGAATTTTCGACGCAGTTTCATTTCAAATTTTTCGACAATATCACTTCAAAATTTTCGAATTTCATTTCAGAATTTTTGACAAAGCTTCAGTTGAGAATTTTCAGGAAGATTTTTCACTTCAAATTTTTTGACAGAAGTTTCATTTCAGATAATTAGACAAAGTTTCAGTTTATAATTTTCGACAGTTTCACATCGGAGTTTTTGACAGTTTCGTTCAGCATTTTCGACGGCTTCATTTCGGAATTTTCTAATTTCATTTGAGAATTTTTGACAAAGCTTCAGTTAAGAATTTTCGACAAAATTTCACTTTAGAAATTTAGACAAAGCTGCATTTCAGAATTTTTGACAAAGCTTAATTCCAGAATTTTCGACAGTTTCATTTCAGAATTTTCGACAGTTTCATTCCAGAATTTTCGACAGTTTCACTTCAGAATTTTTTCAGCTTCACTGCAGAATTTTCGACAACGTTTCACTTTTAAAATTTCGTTTCAAATTTTGTGCACAAGAATCCACCCAATTTTTTTCCCCAACAGAAATTCACTGATCTGCAAAGATCAATTTTCCACTCAATTGCGTCACATTGATTTTGTTTTAGCTGTAATCACGAACACAAGTTGGCTTTTAAAGACATTTCATAAATCTTTGACCATAAATTTATACGCACTCTACGAAGGAAAATAGTATTTCCTCGGAATCCAGATCATTCAAAGTAGAGAAATTCAAACTGCATTTTTAAGGAACTAAATATTTACCCACTTTTGTTCTTATTTTCGATAAAACTCAGTATTTTCAAAAGAAAAATCGCTCTGGAGAAACCCATTTTACACACACGAAAACACAAATTCTTCATTTCGGAATTCTAGACCATTCAAGACTAGAGAATTTCAAAACTACGTTTGTAAAGGCAACAAAATAATTAGCTACTTTGTTCTTATTTTCGATGAAACTCAATATTTTCAACAGAAAAACTCCTATGAAGCAACCCATGTCACAGACACGAAAACAATATTTCCTTTGTAATCGAGATAATTCAGACTGGAGAAATTCAAATTAGATTTTGTTCTTATTCTTGATAAATCGTAATATATTTTCAAACGAAAAGTCCCCATAAAGCATCCCATTTCACATACACGAAAACACAATATCTTCTTAGGAATCTAGAACTATTCAAACTGGAGAATTAGAAATTCGAAATAGATTTTAAGATAACTAAATAATTAATCACTTTTGTTTAGAAATTTCGAAAAAACTCAATATTTCCAACCAAAAAAATTCCCATGAAGCAACCCCTCCCCATCCTTGACAAATAGTTAAAAAATTCGGCGAAAACTTCTTGAGACCTCGGCGGGACGACCCCGTCCTTTATTATTAAAACGTACCTGTGATAATTGGATAACTGGGCCAGCACCGGGACATGCAAGTGCCCATGGTGCGGCCAGTGGGCGAGGGCACGACAGCCGATGCTCAGGAGCCGTGGGTTCAGGCATGGGAGAAGGGTGAGGAAATGGAGACGGTCACAGAGAGAAAAATCCTGCCAGAGAGAATGGGCCATGCCCGAGCCAGCTGGTCTCTCCACTGCTAGGCCAGAGTGACTGAACTGCTGCTCGGGGATGAGGAATCAATCGCTAGTTAAATGAGACTCGCCGTCACTCGGCTGCGCTGGATGACTGCCGCCATTTGCCAAAGAGGAATGGGCGGGTTTAAACTTATATGCCATCTCGTGTACCGAATTTCACAGTAAAATAGGTGTTTTTACTTGCATTTCAGTTGGATTAATGTAGGAATTTCATAGTAAAATTGGGGTTTTCACTTGCATTTCAGGTGGATTAATTTACTGAATTTCATGTAAAATAGGCGTTTTAACTTTAATTTCAGCGTGGATTAATGCATTTAATTTCATGATAAAATTGGGGTTTAAACTTGAATTTCAGCGTGGATTTATGTACTGAATTTCATAGTAAAATGACGCTAATTCAGCAGGTGTTTAGATGATATTTCTAGCTAATCATTTCCATGTAAGTTGATGCTATAGGATCGTCTTCCGAGTAGATAGCTTGATAGCAGTAGGCCTTACTGTATACATAACTTAGTTATATATATATATATATATATATATATATATATATATTTTTTTTTTATATGTATGTGTATATATACTGTATATATATACACATATATTCGCTGAGTAATTTTCAAAATAAAAATACGACTAAGATCCCCCTTCATCTTCTACTTTATTCCTTTATTTTAGTAGATATGAATTTAGAACATTTGTTATAACTTTCTATGCAGCTCGCCACGACCCAAAAAATAAATAAAAATAAATATAAAAATTAAAAGAACAGATAAAAGAAAGTGTGCGTGTGCAAAGATATTTCAGAAATGTCCACGGACTCTGCACGGTGAAAAGCGTGATGTGTGACCATTAATTTAACCACGCCTTATTGATAGGCCTAAAGCTGACCTTTTATTCTTAATTCTTCGAGCTTTACTTGGCCCCTTCTACCGATAATCCATAGATTATCCTTATAGAGTCTGCAGCTGTTCATATATACCTTATATGCCTGGGCAATGTGAAAAAATTAATTACATATATATTTTGAAAGCTGCATCATTGTAACATGAAGAATACGTATATTTATTTTCTGTTTAAACGATATTTATGGACATCCAATTCTCTTCAAACTTGTGCTAATGACAGTTTCTTTCTAATGGAAAAGATATTTTAATATGTCTTTAGAATATATTTTTGTAATGTTGCTAGTGATTCTCACTCTGAAATATGTTTCTGTTGGAGGTACAGTCACGTATAATGACATATAATTATTACAAGAACATTATAATTATTATAATGACTTATAATGATCATGAGAACTTTATTGTTTACAGAAACAAAATCTGTGTGAGTATTCCGTTTTTCACAATCTGTGTGTTTTTAGACTAGTAAAAATTATTTTTATTAGTTTGCATTTCATCTGAAAGCTTTTTTTGCAGGTGGAGATTGGTGTCATTAAAATAAATTTGTTATAATCCAGACAAGTTCACAGAAGTCACGACATAATAATACAAAAAGCTTAGTTAGTTTTAGACAGCCTAAACTTGAACCACG
Source organism: Macrobrachium rosenbergii (assembly GCF_040412425.1). Classification (NCBI taxonomy): domain Eukaryota; kingdom Metazoa; phylum Arthropoda; class Malacostraca; order Decapoda; family Palaemonidae; genus Macrobrachium; species Macrobrachium rosenbergii. Next base: position 73,674,083 of record NC_089781.1, on the reverse strand, counting down.
TGTTCCTTTAATTGGAAAATTTGTATATTTCTATTTTCAGCTGGTATGTGTTTTAGAAATCATTGTATTAGGTCAGGAATTTTTATTTAGTTTTCAGCTTTATCTTATTTACTGTATATTTTAATTGAACATGATCTTGATTACTGAATTTTAGGGAAGCAAAAGAGTATTCAGAAACATTGGTTAAATGTCAAAATAACATTAATGATCCTGAATCATTCAAAATTAAGCGTCTGAATTTAAAACTTCTGAAATCCTGGTAACACCATAATAAAGGAAGATTAGAAAGACATTCATAAAGATTCCAATTCAATCTATCCGTGGACTTAAAACTTCGAAATATCTGGAGAAACTAATACAAAATGCTTATGTCAATATATTCCACAGGAGAAAAGAGAATAAAACACTCTAATAGCTCGATAATTTTGCCTTCCACCAGGCCTCTTCAAGACCTTTATTACAACTAAACAGAATAAATACATACATAAATCACAAACATTGTTTCTCACCGGAAAAAAATAAAAGAACAGCTGTCAAATTTAAAATTAGGTTGTTTAGATAATAAACAAATGGTCAAGAATTAACAATTCAGAAAAGTTAAAAGAGAGAACTATTCAACGATTTGGTGGTAGGTCATTTAAAACCTCTCTCTGAATTTGTATTGTTGTGAAACAATGTGAACGAATAAAGGGTCTAATTTATGCATGCCCTGACCAATGTTAAAGTTTTTTTGTTTGCTAAAACAAGCGAAGATAAGTGTTTCTAACAAATTTCTTGTCATCATTTCTTTTTCTTTGAATAATATTTTTGTTTTGTTCCAAAGAATAGGACAGCCACAGTTTTGCACATGTAAATTAACAGCGCTGTTTGGAGAATTTGTTCTTACGCAATATTGATGTTCGGAAATTCTCTTAATATATTTTCCGGTTTGTCCCAGGTAGAATTTGTCACATTCACAAGGTATTTTGTAAACCGCACCTTCTTGTTTGGGGCTGTTGCAAAGGACTGTCTTTCCTATTGTGTTGGGGTAAGAAAAGACTACTTTAAGGTTTAATATTCTTGAAGGGTAATCAATATCCTTGCATGAATGGTGGAAAGGGAGAACCAAAGTATTTCTCATATCATATTCACTTTTTGGGGCGTGTTATAATCTGTTTGTTTAGCTAGGAATAAACATTCTTCTACTTCCCTGATTGAAAAGTATTTTATGCCAATTCTGGTGAAGTTACTAAACTCTTCGTCCAAATATAAACTAACTAGTCTAAGTGCTCTTAGAAAATGAGATCTCAAAGCCATGTACTTAACATTTCGTGTATGAGTCGATTTTCAGTTTGATCATTAAGTTATTTGTAGCTTTTTGTTATTTTGAAGTTCAGGTCATTTTCTGTGGAGTTATCTGCTTCTTTTTGTGAATTTTAGACCACTGTTAAGATCAATTATTTACATTAGTGTTTCTCCCAAAGAAATTATGGAGATATTTGTAAACATTCTTTCTCCATGAGTTTCATTGAATTTTATTGATGGTACAAACAGTTAAGATCAGTTAGAAATTTATCAATATCGTGGTTTATACTCTAAACTGTAAAAGTGTCATCTACATATCTAACCTATTAAACATCATCTGGCAATATGCTACTGGCAATTCGAGTTTCATAGAATTCCATGTCTATGTTTGACAGCACTGGGAACAAACAGTTGCCCATTTGCATTCCAAATTTTGCTTATAATAGCTGTTATTAAAAACAAAACATGTATCTATTACACAAAGTCTAATTAATTTTAAAATGTTTGGAACAGGTACGGAAAAAATATGGAAAAAACATATCTATTTACTTCCCTGTGGGATTTAAAAATGAGATCTATAACTGGTTTTAACAAAGTGAATAAATTTAGCAATCAAAACTATTAAATGATTGTTTTGATAATTGTACACTTTGAACTACATTTACAAATATAACTAAATTAGTAATGTGGGTCTTGATATGGTTCTACCTGTGGTTTTAAGGTAGTTTGGAAATTTGAATGTTTGAATATTTACATATCCTATATATGATAATATATATACGGGATATATATGTGGGTATATATATATATATATATATTTATACTATAATGTATTGAACTTATATATATATATATATATATATATATATATATATATATATATATATATATATATATATATAAAAATATAAATATATATATATAATGTATATATATATATACATACTATATACATATATATATATATATATATATATATATATATATATATATATATATATATATATATATATATATATATATAAATATATATATATACAGTATATATATATAATATATATATATGAAGACATACGGGGTTTGAAATATTACCTTATAATATATACATACATATATTTATATATATGTATATATCTACATTATATATAGGCTTGTATATATATATGTACACACATACACAACTATACATAGATTTATATATGTATATATACACATATATACATAATATATATATATATATATATATATATATATATATATATATATATATATATGTATGTATATATATATATATATATATATATATATATATATATATATATATATATATATATACATATATATGTGTGTGTGTGTATGAGCGTGCGTGTGCGTCTCCATGTGTTTGTGCATGTCTCAATTCACCTGGTATATTTGACATTAAAAATGGGATTCTCTTTCCGCAGAGCTGCTCCGGTCTGAACAGAACAAATCTTTATCAAGGTAAGTATGCATGTATGTATGATGTACCGATCAACTGATAAAAGATTGTTTTTCCCGATTCCACTCAATTAAAAAGAACATTTCTCAAATCCAATATAATTACATCTCCAAGCAACGCTTACTCGAAATAACAATTCTGTTGAAAAACATGAGATATGGTCAAGAGTCTCTTTTCTGACTCATCCATATAATAACACACTCATTTCACCCGTACAGTCATAGTTTCAAAAGGTAACCCAACGAATATCAGGTTTTACCTTTGTTTTATTTTATGAAATATATTCTTCTCTTTTAGAATATATTTGTATGACAGCTCCTGGATATACAGGTTGTATGAACCTTCCAAACCAACATACGATTTTAAACAACAGATATCTGTAATTGAAAAGCTTTGTTCATTTTTCATCACTGAGGCTATTTACAAAAACAGAAGCTGCGCACCGAATATAAAAACTGGATATATTTATTCTTTAATTTACCAATAGGAAAATTTTTAAAAAGCATGCAATAAACTATTCTTATTTAGTATACAGAAATAGAATACTTCATAAACTCAACACAATTACAAAAATGAAAGAACCAGTTACACATATTCATACAAATATGTATGCATTTAAGTATATACGGTATTTATACACAAACACACTACATATATATATATATATATATATATATATATATATATATATATATATATATATATATATATATATATATATATATATATATATATATATAAGTATATATGTATATATATATATATATATATATATATATATATATATATAAAATATATGTATATATATATACACACACATTTATATATACTGGGGAGGAATGGAAAATCTTAGTAAATTCATAAAATAAAAAAAGCTATGCTAATTAAAACCGACATTCACGCATTTCATTTCTTTTATCTTTAGGCAATACTTGTCTAGCAATAATTATAAATACTGATTCCACTCTATTAGATGTACTTTTTTGTTTCTGTTTACTGTTTTCTTTCATGTGGAGATGTCACCTTATTTTATAATCAACAGAGAGTTAACTTTGTTTTCTTCTTCTATTCTTTCAGCGATGGACATCGAGGGAACGTGACAGGGATGCAGCCATCTATTTATCCGCCATCTATCATCCCCGACCTCCGTCCATGCTCCTACCCACTATTACAATTCGAGTCAGCCTTTACATAACTTCCCCAGCCTGCCACAACCAAACAGAACCAGTGTCAGATACAGGTAACACCTGTAAGGCCACCTCTTACCAAAGTTACCCATGGAAATCCCTAAACCTTAGAGTGAATAGATTAATAACTGCTTCATTCCCAACACTGGCATGCTTTGGGTCCCTTTTTCTATCCTGGTGTGTCTGGGCTGTTATAACCTTTTATATTGTATATGTTTGCTAATGTGCGTAAAGTGAAAGGGTTTGAGAGAGTGGATTATGCAGCGATTCGACGAAGTGATAAAATGTAGCCCATGATAAAATGGACCAGTGTATCTTGAGAGTGTCTGGTCACGTTGGGAAAATGGTGGACGACAGGGAGGTGAAAGATAAAAAAAGAGCTCTGACTAGATGGGGCCAAAAAAGCGTTGGCGGTGAAGTGTATTAATGTCCAGAAAGTGAAAAAGTGCGGCGTTCCAGATACTGGTAAGTGGTGCAGTGTGTGCAGAGAATTAGAGTATATTTGACTAACGTCTGAGCAAATGAGAGAAAATAAATGTTGAGAAAGTTTCTATATGTATAAGATTAAATTTATGAGACAGCAGTTAAAGAAAAAACGTGGCAGTGCCGTGAATTCTGTAGCTTTTCTCGGCGTGTGTTTGTGTGTGTGTGTGTGTGCAAGTAAGCATATTCATATATATGAAAACACATATAATGATTATATAAACATGACATCAGAGCAAGTATGCATGTAAGTTAAGAGCGTTCTCGAAATACTGCCAGTGACTTAAGTGGTCAAGATTGATTTTTTTACCCATGACACTCTTCTTAAATGACTCACCGCAAATTACCATTCCTTAAATTTTGAAAAATGCAGTTTTATTACAACTTCTTGAGGGTCAAAAATTATTTACCATATCAGTTCTTGCTGTTTTATTTAAAAACAGAATGACGTTGTCACTGCGCTGGGGGCAATAACATAAAAGTATCAAACATCTACACCTCGACGAAGCTTACACCAAAAGCGTGCATTTTCAATTTGCTGAAATCCTCAACAAATGAGGTGTTTAAGAGGGATCCAATTTAGACAAGAGCGGAAAAGAAAATTGTATCCAATCTGCAAAACACTGTAATGGTTAACGAACAATTTGGGGAAGAGAAGGAAATTACTCTGGTAGCAATTCTTTTCTATTTTTTCAATCTTCATTGACATTGCAGCTTTTTTTTTTGGAGGGGGAGGGGGAGAGTTGTCTGTTTATAATTCTTTACAAACCTTATGAGCCATTACGCATTTCAGGAACATCTATACCTAAAATATCTTATTTTCTAATCTTAATTTTTGAACTTGCCCAGCAAACAAAAGGTTTCACAATTAAAATTCAAAATAGGTATCATTATGCTAAATGGAGTTAAAATCCAGTTAACATCTGGTAAAGTTCACGATTCTTCCTTTGTTTTAACAAAATACTCATTAAACGTGAAAAGCGCTAATTAAGAAGTAATTTAGTTATGGGGGTGAAAATCAACAGGGAGCGTAACCTACTGTTTTCTCGAAAAGCAAATCTAATCAGAAAACATATGTATGAGATTCTGAATATTAATAAGATATTATTATTATTATTATTATTATTATTATTATTATTATTATTATTATTATTATTATTATTATTATTATTGTTTAACTCTTCACAAATTATAACTCTGGAAGGATCTATGTTGAAAAGTTAGTTTTTACATGTGCAAATCATTACACTTCACGATAAACGCACTAAAAGTTGATCCATTTCTTTGTAAGATCAATCCTATTTACTTAAATGAGAATACGTTGCTTTTCTGACAAAATAATAATTGCCATAACATTTTCCAGATCTAATATCTAGACTTACCTTTAGTCCTTTATGCTATAAAGTAACCGGCGGCAATTCCTCGCTTGCCATGGTAATTTCACGTATTTCTCTACTGATGACGACAGAGGCTATTCAAGTCCTTGGTCAGAGACTGGAAAATTACTCGTCATTGCGAATATAATTATAACCCTTAAAAAGATGAAAAAAATGAAACCCATCAAAACATATGTAAAATATCTTAAATATTCGCACACCTGGGAATCTGCATATTGCACTGCATTAGCAATAACTAATGACAGTGTATAGCAAAAAATTAACTTCGGATTAGCTTTAAAGTTACCACAATGGTCCTAAGCCGTCATGCACAATTATGAAGACCTTGGAAGAGATAACGGCATTCACAGAAGATCGGAATGTTTCATATTTCAGGCCAGAGTTGAGACACCGTGCAACACCTGGCTAGTCTCCAAGTTTCCCTGTTTGGCAATCAGGCATCTTCATAAATAATGATCATAAATTCATAATAAGACCCTCCATGAACAAGGCAAGGACTGCAACAAGATGAACGAGCAGAGATAAAACAAAAATAAAATCTGCTCATCTATTTGCTTAAAGGCATACATAATGGCAAGTAAATTTTCTCCTTGAACGAAGTCCACTGCAACACCAGTCTTGGTAAAAATGTCCCTTGACTTTCTGAACTTCTTGGGGTCACAATTTTTCACTAAATGCATCAGGAACTTCTCTGAGTTTTCCAAAGGTGCAGGAGAAAATCTCTGACGGTATTTTCATCTATTGTGGAACACGTCGATTGAGAATTCCGTCTTCGGTTTCTGATCTTTCCTCGGAATTTATCAAGAATATTTTTGATAACCGTGGGGAAATAAAAGAAAATACTTACAAAGCTAAATAAAAAAAATGCAAATCCAGTACAAAGTCCATTAAAGACCAAAAATGCACGAATTACGTTCATTTTCTCGTACAACTGTGAATACAATGGCCCTTCAACTCACCAGTAAGAGTCAGTTTTATTTTTCATAAGTGAACAAATTACAGTAAAAACGACGAATAGGCAAGGATTTACTAAAATATTATTAAAAAAAATGGGAGTAGCGCGTAATTAACTTACGTGTCCCGAGGTTAACGTCTTCAGCGTAGCAGTAAATGATATTAAAATAGTGCGAGCACCTATCTTACCTTCATCACCATAATGCAAAAGCTATCTCACCACACAAAATTTTACTCTCGTACCCTAATGGCAGGACAAAGGAATCTTATGAAAAAAGAATTACAATCACATAATTATGATCCTCAGAAGATTAGCAAAATGTAAGGGAGAGTAAGACCTTTACGTTTAGCCATCCTGAAATACTCGATTAACATGCATTAATTATTTAGTCATGCACTTGATGCCCTGCAAGGTGCTGGATTCATCATTTCTGTTTCACGCGGAAGGTTATCTCGAAGGAAAATTTTACATCAGCGTTTGACAAAACGCAAACTAAGATTCAAAAATTTTTTATCATAAGGAATACTACCAATTACAGTATATTCTGATTTTTACTGTTACAGAGTTGCATGGGAGCTGGATATAATTAATAAGAAATTTATCAAGCTAAGTTTTAAGATGATTAACATTTTTCATCTATCCTCAAACTTTCATTCAAGGCCATTTAATTAATAACTTACGTTTAACTGATGCTGTTCTCCAACGACACAAAATAAATTTCTTCACAGAACTGTAATCTAAAAGCTATTTCGAATATAATCTCTATCACTAATTTGTTGCTTTTTTTTTTTAAGGTACGAACTTTGACCATTTTCAGCACAGAAACAGAATCGCCAGTAAGACTCTAAGCTTAACTCAAGTCATATCTCCCCGCAGATGCTGAGTCTCCGTAAGGGTGTCATCATGCCCACTTGGTAAATACTCGTATGACGCAGCCGCTGCTCGCCAACTTTGTCTCCGTATCGTCTCGTCCCCAGCATATGTTTGTTAGCCATTGCCGAAAAGTGGTCAAGTTTAGGGCGTTTTGCGAGTGTTCCCCTTTATTTTAGCCCCTTAGTCCTGAGACCTCCTTGTTTGATGACTCCTCATAATGGACACTAGAATCACTAGAGAATCAGGCCTTTTCGTCGATGAAGTGTTTGATCTGTCGCCACTTATAATGAAGTCTCGTACTGCCAAATATGATGAATGTTACATTGTAAGTCAATAGATGAACTTCTGTGACTTTGGTTTCATAAACATGTACGCATCATTCTCTCTCTTCCATGTCCTCACTGATTCTGGATATCATTACTGAGTTACGATAAAAAAAAAAAAACACTTAACCCTTTGATGATTAAATGTCTTGTGGTTGAAAAAAAAAATTATATCATATCATGTTCAATACCAACTCAGGTATATAATTTGCTTCCAACAATTAACTTCTGTCACAAATCTTGGGTGAAGACCGTTGGTTCATGAAACTCGATGCCAATTTTAACCAGTAATGATGTTGTCACAGATCTGAATATTTCCACAACTTGGATCCCTAATTTAAACCGCCTATCATGGTGCAAAATCTAAAGCTTTTAATGGTGCTTATTAAAGCAGATAATCATTTAGGCTACTGGCATTCTCATCATTCAAAACACGCCTGTTGATGTTTCCTACTGCCAGTAGACCGGTGAGACAGTCTGCAATTGCCAAAAAGGTTAGTATATCAGCAGATTGTTCTTATTATAGTACCTAAATAGAGCAAGTTTTATATATATACCTATAATAAGGCCATTAAATGTTATGGGATTCCCCTAAATCAGGAATATTCGGTCATGGTCACCAAAGAGTTAAGATGTTTTCCCCTGCTCGTGTCATTACTACTTTTACTATGCTCTCTCTCTCTCTCTCTCTCTCTCTCTCTCTCTCTCTCTCTCTCTCTCTCTCTCTCTCTCTCTCTCTCTCTCTCGTCTTTCTTGCTCTTTCCCTTTCTTGCTCTTTCCCTATCTCTTTGTACAAGCTATGGCAGAATTTCTGAAATGGAAGGCTTGCCATTCTGCTAAGTCTCCCGTGCCGTATCTTCCTAATTTCTGGAGTTACTGTGAAAGAAAAAAAGAATAAATAAACTTTGTCTTGAGTTGCATTTTCTTTTCCTTCAAAATAAACACTTAACTCATGGCATCATGCTTCTTCGAAAAGCCTGCAGGAAATCTCGAAATTCTGAAATACGACAAAAAATATATTTTTCCCCCAACCATATTAGCTAATTAACTCATTGTCAGCACCACCAGAGGAGAGCAACAGTATAACATACACAGGATGAAGGGGATACATCATAACAGTTCATGAAATATACCCTGGTATCACCCACCAGCTACTGCAGCTGAGCTCCTTAGGATACCAAAAGGGTTAGAAGACGCTAACCAACTTGGACGGGAGGCTGGAGATGACGGGAGATTTGTGGAAGTGAAAACACCTTACAAACTGCGTGTGATTCTAGGAATCAAAAAATATCAATTGAATTTTTGAAACGAAATTAGGAAGAGATTTTTGGAAAAGTTCAAATAAATTGAATTTTGGGAATAAATCTCAGAAGAGACTTTGAGAAAGTTCCTATGTACTGGATTTTTGGAAAGAAATCAGGAAGAGATTATGTGGAAGTTCATCTAAAAAAGAAATATTTTTAAAGGCAATGTAATGTTATATATACCCTTCCCCGCCGCACACCCCGTACACACATTCCCAATTAATAATTTACATCAAATGCTATGTATTATGCGCATACACTTTGGTACAATGCGCAATCGCAATGAAACTGGATATTTTCCAAAATATGATATCGCAAATACAAAATATCTGAGCGCCCTGGAGGATTAATCATCTGATGTCAATTGCGACAGGAATAAAAATGATATATATAATCAACAGACATAACGCAAAGAAATGTTGGAATACTGTAAATAAAAATAAACCGTGATATTTTCCATGTAAGCTAGTTCTTTCCGAGTTGAAATATTTCATTATATATATATTATATATATTATTATATATATATATATATATATATATATATATATATATATATATATATATATATATATATATATATATATATATATATATATATATATATGTATATATATTGTATGTATGTATGTGTATGTATATAATATATATATATATATATATATATATATATATATATATATGTGTGTATGTGTGTGTGTGTGTGTGTGTGTGTGTGTGTGTGTGTAAATATTCTGTCGATGCCTAACAGAAAAGAAAGAAATGCAGAAAAATATAAGCGCTTTCCTCCTTATAATTAATAACAAAATTTCGAAAGCTAAAATGTAAAGATGCTTTTCTTTTATGATCACTACATTAATTTCTCCGAAGCAACGTGCGCTTTTATAAATGAAAACTGGTCTCGCTCTTTTATATCACTGATTAATTTCCATTCACCCACGCTCCTGCCGGGATTTCCATTGGGCATTGCCTCAATACTCGGTCACCCGGAGAGGAGGAGGATCATTTGCATGGGGAAACGGAATAAATACGCGTAAGAAAACCCTTTGTTGTTTGCATCAAGAGAGAATCAGGAAGACATCAGTGGGACATGATACCGATATATGTTTTTGCAGCGACGTTTAATTATCCTAAAACCGAAGTAATGCCTTGGCGCCACAAGATTCTTAATGGAACAAAGTATTGATATGTATGTAAGTATATACTATATATGTATATATATATATATATATATATATATATATATATATATATATATATATATATATATATATATATATATATATATATATGTATGTATATATATATGTGTGTGTATAAGGCAAATGCCATGAAGGAAATTTATACATTCATCACGTTCCATATCTTCATGCACACACACACGTGCACACATACATTTACATTTATATATATATATATATATATATATATATATATATATATATATATATATATATATATATATATATATATATATACACATAGTATTTTATATAGATATAGATATAGAGAGAGAGAGAGAGAGAGAGAGAGAGAGAGAGAGAGAGAGAGAGAGAGAGAGAGCTCTCCTTACATATACGACTGTATGATAGTCTTATAAATATAGTCCTGATTAGGCGTTCCAGCAATGTAAGAGACATGAAAACCCAACAAGAATCAAGACATGTAAACATATCGCTCATTTGCCAAAAGAGTGACAAAACTCAAAAAGTGTGTTTTTTGAGTCACTGATACCAGCAGGTAGCCCGTTCTTTATTCCATATTGTGGTAAAAAAAGTCTTATTTGTATTTGTAATACTAACTGCTAAAGGGCATGACATATTACTATTTCACTATAGAGAGTATAGAGTGTTTTAAATTTAAATTGCTTCTCCTGAAAAATAGCAATTTTTGAGTTATGTCACTCCTCTGGCAAATGAGCGATATGTTACAAAAAAAAAAAAAATCCCCGATAATGATTATGAAACCATCCATATTTTTTTACAGCTTTTATTTTCCGTTTAAGCTTTATACCGAAAGGTGAAATCGGTCTTATCTGTAAGATGCCCAATTTAACGAGAATATTTATTGACAAATAGGATAATTTTCTTTAAAAATGACTAATAAGCTAGATATAACATATCCATCGCTTACAGCACTTCTGCTGCCGAAGTTCCTTAAAAATTTGAAAAACGAAAGATAAAGTCATTTCGTTAGCTTTTTATTGTTACAGGTTTAAAACGATCTGTTTCTAAATTATTTTAACGAATATGCGAAATACGACTAGCATACAACCAAAACATAATTCGTAAACATCACGCAGGAAAGTTTATACGCGTAATAAGGGACCTAAAATTCTCAAAATGAATGACAAAACTTGTAACGATATGATAGCAATTCAGCAATAAGCAAATTCAACCCCCAGCACGTCCTAGGAAAATACATTTACTTTCAATTCGTAGTCAAATAACATTGCGGGTCCGTCATAAAATACTTTATTTTATACCTCACATTAATCCTAGTTTATTTTTACTGCTAATCATTAGCATGAATCAGTTAATGAATATCATAATAGGATCGGCTGGTCTCTGCATGCTTATATGATAAAATGCCTTAGCATACGACAGGTATTGCGCATAATGATTCTACAATACGCAAATTGAATTTATTTATAGCTGGTTACATCGTTGCACGTCTAAGTCAAATACCACAAATCAGATTGTAAAGCGTTATATTTATTCTCTGTACATGGTACAGTCAAAAAAGTCATGATCAACAGAGATTTCATAAAATAGAAATGATATCAATCTGTTATCATTATCAATGCAAGGCATTAATTGTGATTTGACAGTTTATGTTTATCGGCCCTTTCAGTAATTTAGTGAAAAACTGAATGAAACTTACCATGAATATGGCATATGATCGAGTTCATCTCTCGAATCCTATTACACTCTTGCTTTTATTTTAGATTTCATAAATTATGTTTATACTCGGTTCGTTCATAATATTCCTGCTGTTTCAAGTACCGGTATTCCTCTGGCAAAGTATAAAAACCAAGAAAAACGTGGAAATGTAATCCTCTTATTTGACAGTTCACTGACTTTCTTTTCTTCTACTGGCATGTTTTGGTACTCACTTAAAAGCAAAAGGGATCTTCAGAAAACAGAAGAGTCCGAATACATGGTAAAATCTACGGTTATTAACTACCATGGTTCGGTACTGTCACATTCCTTGGATAAGGTTCTTTTTGTGCTAACACAGGAAATGCTAAGAAAGGCCGGATAGAGAGAGGGCTAACGATGCCTGGATCGGCGATTTAGATCCCCCATTATTGAACCATGCCCTAATTAGGCTTTATTCAAAAGTTGTAAATAAGCAGCTGAGAAGTTAGTACCTCACTTCCTTATTTACGGGGGAGCACGTGTGACAAAAAAAGAATTGAATTTGGTATGGCAATGATGATTCATTGTTCATATTATGGTTGTTCAAGCACCAAGTTAGAGACCATAGGCACAGAGATAGCGTATTACTGATTTCATAAAAGTAATTACTTATATATAAGTGATTAATTGCTTGTAGCAATGTGGATTCAATCAATCCTCAAAATGCAGTGACGTTCTCTTCCCTTCAAACCATAGGATTACATAAGTGATTTGCAATCCCGGCTGCTGAATTTTGAAAGCTTTAAAAATAAGCGGTTAATAATGGAAGATACTGTGTCGTTTTTCTTAATTTACAAAGGACAAGTTTAACATTCCAAGTCGTACTTATGCATTATGAAACAGTTAACATGTCGAAGTCGAGACAAATGAACTGTATTTATGCATGTATATAATCTTACCATGAAAACTGATTACAAGCCTAACGCTCCCTGCATTGTATAACACAGTTTGTATTAGACAAATCTTTAAACTGAGGATGAAACCTTGCATCTGAGTTGCAAAAGGTTCTGTTAGCTCAGGTTCTCACTGGTGTCTTCACGCATTCCTTCTGTAAGTTTCTTGCAAACATTTTATCATATGAAGGACCCAAACTCCTGTGGTTCAACTCTTTTATTACACCAGAACAACAAAGTCAACAACTGTCCTTTCATCTAGTCATCTGTTACCTACGTCCAGGCTTTTATATAAATTCCTGGCTTTTCCCAATTATATCTCCATACACGTCATTAAAACCTACAACACACATAAGAAATAAACAGCGTATTGAAAAACGAAAGTTAAAAATGACTTAACCAAAACTAAATATTGTTGTAAAGAGGAAAGATAAAGGTAAATCTCTTCACGTAACATAGGAGTTTTTGGAACGCCTGACGTCACGGGAAAAAACTGATATTCCGTATGGCTGACCTGTTTTATTGGATCTTGGTGCCACTTATCGCCTTCGGGGATCATCTCGTCCCTTCTTACTTCTTACTTCTCACTTCTTACTTTTCCGGTTTACCCGGACTCGAACTAGGAAAGCCTTCTGATGGGGGACCTAAACAAATTGACAAAAAGGACAGAATATAATCTCACATGTTTCCTAACTTAGAACTCTCACTCATTTTTATAAGATAATCGATAAAACCTTCATACTGATCACTGCAAACGTCATAGTGTTCTAATAAAAGGCTGTTGTCTACTAGATGGTCAGACTCTGAAGGGGTTCAACTCAGCGGAAAATTCCCCTTGAGGTTATCTCAGATTGTGCCGTCCAATCAGAGGACGATGTTGCAGTTGAATTTTGGAGAAGGAATCAACCGACCTTCAGTCATAAAGGTTAAACCAAAACAAGAGATTTCCATTACAACACAGGTGGTAATGTCTGCACCAGCAGAGTATGGAAGATTGCCCCCGTTGCACTGAAAAGGTACTAAAAACAATCGACTGTACCTCTGAGGTGGTTAACTGACACTGCGATGGTGAGAAAAATAATCGACTACATTTGTGGCGATTACCTGACAAACAGAATTTAGAAAATATTCTGAACTCGAACAGATGGAAATGCTATTAACTGTATATTATACACCAATAATTTCTGAAAGTTTACGGAATTTATGTTAAGACATTCAAGGTATATTATAGAATAATCACAGAAGAAATAAAAAACATATCTCAGCGAAACATTCCAAAACTATCCTCGATACCCACATTAAAACAATCATATCTTTGCAGAAAAAACACCACCACGCGAGAGGACCAACACAACAATGATAGTAAAAACAAAAGATAAAATCGTTATCTTTACTAAACGTCCCTTGCTACGAAATTCGGCGGAAATAAAAAATAAAGATGCAAAGATTTAAATCGAGCTCAGCCCACTGATAAAAATCCACAACGTGGAGGGAGCTATGGAATTTCATTCCACGGTAGTACAACACATAAGTTTGTGGGAAAACACAGAACGACATTTTTCGTGGAAAAGGGGGAAATAATTTTGACATCCGAATGGGGAGGAACTGTCGGTGAGCTACGGATTAGATATTGAGTCTGGCGTCCACCGGATCATATTTCAGTCAGGGATGGAGGCCAATATAGGCAATATGTAAAAATAGAGGCCATTTTTTGTGCCGGAACCTAAATGGGAAAGAATGTCTGGTTACAAAAGAGCCTCCCGTAGTTTTCCACTTTGGTTTTTTCCCGTTCCACTGGGATCCTGTGGTAGGTTGCCGGTCGATTAAGAGTGAAAGAGAAAATTCATATCCTTTCAAAACTGACTTTCCGTCTTATGCTTTTTTGATAGGAACAAACCGTTGATACAGTTTGACAATTATTTCTATTTATTCCTTTCTACTAAAGAGTAAAGCCAATGGAACAGATGAAACAAAGAAAGATCTGGGGAATACGGCACTTACTTAAACCCAAAAGAGGAGAAGAACTTCCACCTAAATCTAGGAAAGTAACTACTAAGGGAGAAAAAGGAAGTGAAAAAAATTCGAAAATTTTTCAGGAAGAATGAAAATCTCCAGCTGGACAAAAGGAAGATGAAAATAAAAAAAAAAATGTAAGAGGAGAGGATATAGTTGAAACTAAAGAAAATACGAGTCTAACAATCTCATGTGGAGTCATGTTGGAGACAAAAGCGCTGGGGGAAGGAACCTCCTCCCGGAAGATTTGCTGAAGAACTAGAAGGTTATACCCTTCTGGCGCTCATATATACATATACAGGTAAAAATACATATACATATACACATACATACATGTACATATACAAATACATAAATGTATAAATTCATATATATATATATATATATATATATATATATATATATATATATATATATATATATATATACAATATATATATATATATAATCATATATATACAATATATATATATACAATATATATATATATATAATATATATATATATATATATATATATAGGGGATATATTATATGATATATATATATATGCGGGCTCGAATATATATATATACAAGAATCATATATATATATATAATATTAGGGATATATATATATATATATATATATATATCGAATAGGTGTATATATATATACATATATATTATATATATTATATATAATTATATATATATATATATATATATATGACTTTTATTATATATATGATTATAATCAGTAAGCTACAATCGTCCTTTAATATCCAATTCGCTCTACCTCGGAAATAATATATTTTCATATATGTTACCAATGGAAATTTTTAGTTGATAATAAGTTCGTCGTCCCGTGGGCTCGAACCAGCAAAGGACAAGAACTCAGGACTACAGTGGACGCTTAACCCACACGGCCAGGAGTGAGGTATAAGTGGATACTGTCTCCCATATACAAATCGCCCGTCGAACTGTTTGTATATGAATCACGGTGACCTCTGATAAAATGCTAACCGTGTAGTGCGTTTGTCGCACGCAGCCATAAACTTTTATCACTTCACCGTTGATTCAAATACAATCAGTAAGCTACAATCGTCCTTTAATACAAACGCTCTATCTCGAAACGGGCGATTTTCATATATGTTACCGGGAGACGATTTTTAATTGATAATAAGTTCGTCGTCCGTGGGCTTGAACCCACAAGAACTCAGGACTGAGTGGACGCTTAACCTGGCGGCCCAGCGGACGACGTATAAGTGGATATAATCCATATAAAAATCGCCGTCGAACTCAGGTGTTTGTATTAGAGACGATAACATATATGAAAATATATTATTTCCGAGGTAGAGCGAATTGGATATTAAAGGACGTTTGTAGCTTACTGATTGTATATGA
>NC_089781.1:73635087-73650087 GCF_040412425.1 Macrobrachium rosenbergii | reverse complement strand
ACTCGTAAATTCTTTTTCTTACATTTGCATATGATCAAAACCGATTACTTCTGTAGTAAATTAGACAAATATCTACTTGAAAGTACAGTTTAGAATAACCAAAAAGACAAGCTGATGATAATCATAATCATGGAAGCAAAGCGAAAATTAATTATGACATACTCATGAGTCTAACAAACAGCTCAACACCCAACTATTACAGAGATGTCCACTGAAAAGCGTCGTAATGTTTCTAAATTATCACCAAAATCATTTAAACGAAATTATACTATGGGCAGATACGACGATTCCGTTACCGAACAGGATACGATTCAGTGAATGTGCAGTTCTTCAGAAAACGGATAATATCTACATTAACTAAATATAGAATAGGTCTAATTCAGAATCTCGCGTCAAAACATCAACTATTGATAGGTAATCTTTCCAATAAATTCCATACGATTTCCCGCACTTATGCCCGAAGTCTCATTCCCTGTTGATCTCAGAAGCATACGTAACAAAATTCAAAAGCATGTTTCACTAATAAGCACATTACCTGGTGCTCAAATGGCGCAATTCTAGACCTGTCAATGTTAAGGTAATGATCACATATAGACTCTTAAATACTGGATTTATGAAATATTAGAAAGAACAGGTGGAAAGGAGTAATTGCATTCGAAATCAGCTTTTGTAACCCAACTGCTAACCCTGTAAAATATTCGCCAGTCAATTTAAACCACCTGTCTAAAAAGAATCTTTACATGCACGTTGCTAGAAGTGATTAAAAAAATTGTACATCTGGAAGAACGAATCCTCTTTCGCCTCTGCTGCTTGACTGTGTGTGAATTTTGTTATAAAAAAATGGTCGGAGATGGGTAAAAATTTGCAGTGGAGTAACTACAGAAACTTGACTGACTAATAATATGAAGCACCACACAATTACAAAACTAGCTCAGCAGTAGGCATCATAAATCTAGAGAGACTGGACTCAAAATAGATCCAGGAAAAATTAAAGTAATGAGGACAGATTACCACAAAGTGGAAAAATGTCACTGACGAAGAAAGGTATGATGAGGTTTAATTTCTCAGTTTTTAGGAACAGTGCTATTCCATACAGGTTTTCTTAATTTGGAACTTAATGAAGGACCCCTTCCCCCAAAAAACAGGCTAATCAAACAATGGGCATGCTTAATAAGATTGGAAATCAAATACTGTAGACTGATATTGTATACGTAAGTCTGGTACAATCTGTACTGCTATACGGGGCATAAATAAAAGATTTTGGTAGCTTGAGAATAAAAGGTTAAGGAGGGAATTAGGTTTATAATTTATATTACGTTTGTTACTTCTGTTATAGAATCTATACGTATATATATGTATGTATATATGTATGTATGTATGTTTGTATGTGTGTATATATATATATATATATATATATATATATATATATATATATATATATATATATATATCACATATATAGCTGACCAACCTGGCACTGTCCAAGAAATCTCTTAATGACAACTGATAACCTCTCTCTCTCTCTCTCTCTCTCTCTCTCTCTCTCTCTCTCTCTCTCTCTCTCTCTCTCTCCATTCCTGTTAAGATAGTTGATTCAGTTACATTGCCTAGCATTTTTTACATTTTATATTTCACCACTCCTCATCCCCCATTCCTATTGGGGATGAACTTGAACTTGCAGGGCATCGTGAGTTTCACTGTTCATCTCAGCAGCCTCACAAACTCTGGATTAGACACTAATATCTGTGGTTTTCGGTTATTTTTACATCACCACCTTCCCATCCTTCCCACCCTCGTTCCTATCGGGACTGAACTTGGACTTAAAGGGCATCAGGAGTGTCACTATTCTTCTCAGCAACCTCAAAATCTATGGATTAGGCTCTAATATCTGTTGTTTTTGGTTGTTTTTACATGTGACCCCCTTCCCACTCCCCCTTCCTATCAGGGCTGAACTTGGACTTTAAAGGGAATCGGGAGTGTCACTATTCATCTCAGAGACCTCGAAAACTATGGATTAGACACTAATATCTGTCATTTTCGATTATTTTTACATGTCACCCCATTCCCACACACCTCCCTATAGGGGCTGAACTTGGACTTAGACATCAGGAGTGTCTGTATTCATCTCAGCGACCTCGAAAACTATGGATTAGACACTAATACCTGTCGCTTTCTGTAATTTTTACATTTCGCCTCTTCCCACCCTTTGGTGCCAGTGATGTCTAACCCCCAAAGTGTTCATTTCCAGATGTCATATGTATACCAAGTTTGGTTGAAATTGCTAAATGTTTTTCAGAGTGTATGTGGAACATACGCACATATGTCCATATATATACACACATTATATATGTATATATAATATATTTATATATGTATATATATTTAAATATATATATACGCAGCCATGCAATTATTGTAATCTCGTGCTGATACTCCAACCCGAGATCGGATTCAGCCGGGTATCGGTATAGCTTCATTTATCTTCGTTTGGTCCTTGGCTTCACAGTGACTAGCGTTTCCATAATGTGAAGAAATCGAGAATATAAGAGGGCAATTTAGCTAATAAATAAAATCTACGTATATGTTGAAAAGTGACCAGCAGATTCTATATATTTTTCAGCCCAAAACTGCAATAAACAAGTAAAACTTGGGTATATGGTGTGTGTGTGTCTGCGTGTGTGTGTGTGTGTGTGTGTGTGTATGTATGTATGTATGTATGTATGTATGTATGTATGTATGTATGTATATATATATATATATATATATATATATATATATATATATATATATATATATATATATATATTATATATATATATATATATATATATATATATATATATATATATATATATATATATATATATATATAATTTGGAAAATATACTTTCAACAGTTTTCCTGAATATCGCCATAAAGGTTGACAATCTGGATAAGGATTACCATGACTAATTACATCGAATAATATTCAGATTATAATAAAAATGTCTATCACACAGGTGGTATACAATTGTAAAAAGGATCACAAAACACGCACGAAATTAATATTCATGCAACTTATTTAGAAGGCACTTCGATCTATATTGAATCAGATCACATAAATTAACCACCGGTTTTATTTCCTTAATATCGACGTTTTGCTGTGAATAGAAAAGCAGATTTCATACATATGATAAACATGAAATACAGAAAAACTGAGCTAATGACCCGACTCTTCATCAGACGTCCGAGGGAGACTGGATGGAGAAACTAAAACACATTGGTAATCCAGGTTAATATCCTTTGCTCCTCCTAAATTTATCTATATAATTGAGATAATCCTCGACAAGTCTTCCTGACCTGAAGGCCTTCCCCAGAATTAATGACCTCATCATGCATAAAATTTTACATACTCCTTTAAATCCATTCTTAGCTGTTGTTCGTAAAACCTAGTTTGCTTTGTAAACTTTTTCTTCAACTGTATTAACTTGCTTGAAAATGCCCTACAATAAAAGTAAGATATCATGCACAGAGTTGTTTCATTTCCTTCGTGGCTATAATTTGTTTATATTTCATATAACTATTTTGTTCTCATGATAATGAATATACAAACGTGGACATAGAAATAACACACACACACACATATATATAATATATATATATATATATATATATATATATATATATATATATATATATATATATATATATATATATATATATATATGCATGCACTGAGTACATAATAGATTTGGAAGAAACATACATTTACGATAATATTTCAAAAAAAATCAAGCATGGATTTGAGTCTATAATAATGATTAACATGAAAGACATTAAAATGCACAACGAATACAAACAAAACACACACATATATGATATATATATATATATATATATATATATATATATATATATATATATATATATATATATATATATATATATACATATATATATATATATATATATATATATATATATATATATATATATATATATATATATATATATATATATATATATATATTATATATATATATATAATTGTGAAAAATAGCGAATGGATTTGACATTCCATAATGATTTTGTTTAATTATAATAACAAATATTCGCGTTATATAAAAAAAACTATCAAGTAAGTTTAAAATGTAAGGAAGAACAAAAAACAAGCAAAATTAAAATTTATACGAACTGCTTACAACATATTTAATTACATGGAATCAAATCACGTACGCCACTAGCCAGTTTTATTTCGTTACGATCTGCTTGGCTGAAAAGAGAAAGACACTTTTCACAAATATGACAGCCATAAAATTGAGCAAAACTTCGCCCCACTTGCTAATAATTATAATTTTCTGAGAAAGAACGTGGCAACACAATGTACGGATGAACGTACTTTTTAGCAACTTTTTGTATGTATAACTGAACATATATAACACACGTATATATATATATATATATATATATATATATATATATATATATATATATATATATATATATATATATATATATATATATATATATATATATATATATATATATATATATATATAAGGCTATAAGTAAACTGAATATTGCTGTTGAAAATTTTAATGATAACTGAAACTTGATTATCTGCCAACGAAGAAGGACCAGTGCATTACTTTTACATTTTACATTGTGATCTATTTTTCTTCTGACGTAGTCTTCAACCAAGCATGAATTTCATACTAGATTTTCAAGCTTTATTAGACACATCCAAATGACTTGTCTTAATCAGTCAGAAAATACATGATTATCGATTATGCAATCTCGTATAAATAAATGAAACCACAGTTACCATGAATGTAGTTGATGATTGTAACAATTCATGTTGTTACATATAGTTTATTCAAAGACCAATAGTAATAACGTATCGAGTCTGAAATTAGCAATAAAGAAATAATGAATGAACAAGTGGCAGGTACTTGGGAATGCTAATAGGGATTATGTGCCAGCCACTATCACCCCAAAAAATCATTCGACTACCGTTGGTTTTTACAAGAGCATTTAGGTCTTAGTCGGTTGTAACTTGATTTAAATGACCTGTGACCCAAATATGGCCGGTGAAAGATATTTATGCTAAGCAAGTACTATATTTTTTTATATCTGTAAAAAAGAAAGTACAATATTTTTTACATCTGTAAACAAGAAAGTAATTGATTATTCAAGATAAAAGAAAAATTACAAAGAACATGAATTACTACGTAGAATAACTATTAATTATACACCATTACGTTCATCGAAAATTTTTACAATTAGTATCCTATGCAACACTTAACTTATACTACCCTTACCAGCAAAGGTAAGAAAAGAATGAAAAAAGGAAAAGTTTCCTAGACCATAAAAACCCAACCTGAAACGCAATTCGACCATCTGAGCTCTGAAATCAGTCAAATATGGCCCCGTCATAATCCTGAGCTGTTTTATTTTAACGCAGGTAAACAGAGAAGTTGTGGAAAACAGCAAACAAATCTCCATGAATTTGAGGGAGCCGTGCAAACAGGAGACGTCACTAAATATGATGATGAGATGAATTAAAGCAGCAATTTGCAATTCATACCGCAAAGCAGGTTAAGCATATTTGCTCATGAATATAGCATAGGAATGTCTGTGAGGTTTTTGGGTGAACAGGATTTTCATTTGGAAAAATAAATAATTATGGTAATTAAACCAACATAACTTTGTTATTTTAGATTTGTTTCTTTTAGATTTTTTTTCTCTCTCTCTCTATACTCTTTTCTCTCTCTCTCTCTCTCTCTCTCTCTCTCTATCTCTCTCCATGTGTGTGTGTGTATGTATGTATATATATATATATATATATATATATATATATATATATATATATATATATATATATATATATATATATATATTATATATATATATGTATATAAAAATGTAATTATATATGTAATTATATGTATGTAAACACATGTATTTATATGTATATATATGTATAAATGTAATTATATATGTAATTATATATGTATACACATGTATTTATATGTATATATATATGTATATATATATATATATATATATATATATATATATATATATATATATATATATATATATATATATATATATAAGTGAATGTTTGTATATTTGTTTGGCTTCTACAGAAACCCGAACTGTTTGACAGACCCAGACAAAATTTTGCACACGGCCTGTGTCACTCCAGAAAAGGTTTTTAACTCAAAATCAAATCTCTGCTCAATGATAGACATACAAACACACACACACACACACACAGTTTTAGTTTTTACGTCACCTTTTCCTTCAGTGTTACTGGGTTGATTCTCATTTTTCTCCATACGCTCCACCTATTATTCCATGGGCTGTCAGACGTATGGTTAACCTGCAACAATAAATCCAAATCCCCTATAACATAAATTTTTTATCATAATTTACGTGAATTTTGATGGTAATTCATGAGAATTATTAATTTAATTGTTTATTACCCCGGTAAAATCAAAAAGGAAAACCTATAGGGTATAAAACTCGGGTTCCAGCTTCCCTCCCACCGCTGCATGAAAGGAATAGTTGCCATATATCACTAACAGTGTAAACCTAACCGTTATTATTTTTAATAAATACAAATCGTATTATTGTATAAATGTATTGTTACAAAGTCTTAAATTTAATACAAAGTATTTTATAATAGATTTGGCATAACAAAATGCTTTAAAAGTGTAAATTATTCGCGATTTTTTTTCATAAAAACGTTGCCAGTTTGAGTTGTTTGATGGAAAGGGCACCTAGAATAGTTGCACCTGCTGACATGTCTTTCATCAGTTGCGGTTGTTTTTCCGTTACTGCTATGAAATCATATTGTTTGATTCTAATGTGGCTGAAAAAGGAGAGAGAGAGAGAGAGAGAGAGAGAGAGAGAGAGAGAGAGAGAGAGAGAGAGAGAGAGAGGTAAGAAATTCTTCCCTATTCGTGCATGCGTAGACCAGTAGAAAAAAAATGACCGCTATGCAGTCCGTGCGGTATCTATAAACCCGGTAAATTCGTACATTTGGTGATGATGTAATAATGTATCAAACAAAATCATTCCCTTCGTGGATGATAAATACACGTTCATGAAAGACAGAAATGAATATATATCATTCTAATATATAAGAATAAACAATCAATTTCCTGTATATGCTTATATCAGCAACAGGTACGAATTGACGGGTGTCACTATGTGATGGTGACTACACGGCCTAAGGATGCTAAATTCTGATAGTTAATCGGTGTGTTGGGAGATATAGAGAGAGAGCGCGGGAGAGGAACAGAGAAAAAGAGAACGAGCGGGAGAGGAACAAAGAGAGAGAGAGAGAGAGAGAGAGAGAGAGAGAGAGAGAGAGAGAGAGAGAGAGAGAGAGAGAGAGAGAGAGAGAGAGAGAGGGTATTAGGTCTTACCTTGTTTGTTATTAATCTAACTATCATTAATTAAACGGTGACGAGGGGCTTATGAAGGCATCATCTCCACAACTTAAGAGTGAGAGAGACATCTCTTTCAATTTAAACGTTGAAAACAGAGAAACAACCAGAGAGAGAGAGAGAGAGAGAGAGAGAGAGAGAGAGAGAGAGAGAGAGAGAGAGAGAGAGTTGTTAAGAATGCGAGAGACTCGAAGCTCCGAATGAGTTATAAGATATTTTTTCCTGCAACTTCGGACAGTGATGGTTACCTTTCGTCGATTTGACAGGGGTTTCGGTGGATCAGGTGAATCAAGTGTTGATGCTGTTTGCTCCTGAATACTTTACAGTATTAGGTTTGGTCAAATGAAACATATATATTCCACAATAAGTTGTAGGTCCTATTGCTAGAAACCAACTGGTTCTAGCCACGTAAAATAAATCAAACTTTGGGCTAGCCTAGAGAGCTGTTAATCAGCTCAGTGGTCTTGTTAAACTAAGGTATACTTAGTTCTACTTTAACGATAAAAAAAAAAATTTAAAGGGGACGTAGAAAAATTTTCTGAGTAGGTCTACTTCAGAGTTTTCCTGGGCAGCACTGTTGATAGTATTATATATATATATATATATATATATATATATATATATATATATATATATATATATATATATATATATATATATATATATATATATATATATATATATATATATATATATATATATATATATATATATATATATATATATAGGACCAAGGGCAGAGGAAGACGTCCATAATAACGGCATACCTTATTTGTGATAAAAAGTTGTTTCAAGACATCTGTCTCATTATCAACGCTGGAATAAGTAAAATATAATTATAAAATCAGACTCATACTTAAAATTTTGGACAATCAAAGTTGCAGGTAAAAAAGAAAAACTTAGCCACGTAAAATAAAGAAAGACAAAATTAAGAAGACGTTACCGTTTGTGGTGAGTATAAAAGTAGAGTTCTTACATAACAAAGAATTCCAGGTCAAAAAACTCACTGAGTAGGTACAGAGTTGTTCCCTTGGAGGTAGTTTGGTTGTTCAATCTTATACCAGTAGTTTAACAAAGAGATTATAAAGATAGGAAGCGAAGAACTGGGGACTTTGGAAAGTATTTTAAAATTTCTATAATCAATTTCTGTTTTATATATTTTGGCGTGTTCTCGAATATTTGAGAACTCTGGATTAGATAGTTTGACTCAGTTCTATAACTGACCCCATGACAATCAATTAAAGCACTTTCAGTAGGCGTGAGGCGCCCACGCATTTCCCCTGACTACATCGGGGGCAAGCAACAAATAGACGATGCTTGATGTCATAAGAGGGTTTAATTTTGTCTTTGTACTGGAATAATGATTTGATATTAGAGGATTGATCACGGAATCAATTTACGATTAATGGCAGCAGGCATACTGTTGAATTAGGTTATTCAAAGTGTTGTAAAAAGACTTATCGTGGATCATAGGGAGACTGGCGAAAAAATGTCATCTTAGAACTGTAGTTATTTGTAATTTAGGTATATTTATCATTCAGAAATTTATTTAAATAGGTATAAAAGTCTGAAGGGTAACAATTATTCAGAAAGTATTTGTATAAAAGTTATTTCATTATTAAACCAAACCAGCTGGAAGTTATATTAAAAGCTCTGTGGAAGATGCAACTAAGGAGTTTTATTTTAAAGATAAAACAGCAATGGCTATAAAATTAAACTCTAGACCGGAAAAAGTCTTTTCCTAAATACTGATGAATTAAAACAATCGTTTTCGAGTAACTAAAACATCCAGAAAGGGTAATTTATTATCATTTCATGCTCAATCGTAAACTCCATATTTGGATGTGCTG
The DNA here is from genome assembly GCF_040412425.1 of Macrobrachium rosenbergii. Taxonomy (NCBI): domain Eukaryota; kingdom Metazoa; phylum Arthropoda; class Malacostraca; order Decapoda; family Palaemonidae; genus Macrobrachium; species Macrobrachium rosenbergii. The sequence goes on along the minus strand of NC_089781.1, from coordinate 73,640,798 downwards.
TGTTAGCAAACTGTAGAAACATTTCAGCCCTTTCTTTGTCTCTATAAAGTACAAACGTGTCATCTACATATCTACAATTGAAAAGGGGAAGGAAGGCCAGGGGGCAATTGTCCAGCAATTGCTCCTCTAGTGAACACATAAAAATATTGGCAAATGTCGGGCCGAGTGGAGACTATTCTAAGTGATGAATCTAAATTCAAGAAATTAGATGACCCTAATTTCTCCACAATCTTTCGAAATGAGGACAGGGTTAATAGATTCTTAAAACAATTAGCGGATCAGAAGGTTATTGATAATGATACTTACCAATCTTTACTTAGTACTGGTTCGTCATATGGAACTTTGTATGGTTTACCTAAAGTACATAAAGCTGGCTTACCCATACGACCTATTCTGACTTCTTACGATACTCCAAATTATAAATTAGCGAAATTTGTTGTCCTCTTTATCTAATCTAACTAATAATGATTATTCTGTACAGAACTCAGAGCAATTCAAGAACAGAATTTTAATACAAGACTCAGATTTGTACATGGTTAGTCTGGATGTGGAATCATTGTTTACTAATGTCCCTGTGGAAGAGACAGTTGAGGTAATTTAACAAAATTTATATTGAAACTAACACTATGTTTAAGGGTTTTAACTGAGACAATTTTAAGAAACTTACAACTGGCAGTGCGGGACACTGCCTTCATTTTTAATGGAGTTTCATACAGTCAAGTAGAAGGAATGGCGATGGGGTCTCCACTGGCCCGACATTTGCCAATATTTTTATGTGTTCACTAGAGGAGCAATTGCTGACAATTGCCCTCTGGCCTTCCCTTCCCTTTTCTATTGTAGATATGTAGATGACACTTTTGTACTTTTAGAGACAAAGAAAGGGGGCTGAAATGTTTCTACAGTTTGCTAACACAGCACATCCAAATATTAGGTTTACGATTGAGCATGAAAAATGATAATAAATTACCCTTTCTGGATGTTTTAGTTACTGAGAAAACGATTGTTTTAATTCATCAGTATTTAGGAAAAAGACTTTTTCCGGTCTAGGTTTGAATTTTTATAGCCATTGCTGTTTTAACTTTTAAATTAAACCCTTGGTTACTGTCTTCCACAGAGCTTTTAATATAACTTCCAGCTGGTTTGGTTTTAATAATGAAATAACTTTTTTATACAAATACTTTCTAGATAATTGTTACCCTTCCAGACTTTTTTTATACCTATTCAAATAAATTTCTGAATGATAAATATATACCTAAATTACAAATAACTACAGTTCCTAAGATGACATTTTTCGCCAGTCTCCTATGATCCACGATAAGTTTTACAACACTTTGAATAACCTAATTCAACAGTATGCACCTGCCATTAATTGTAAATTGATTCCGGTCAATTTCTTAATATCAAATCATTATTCCAGTACAAAGACAAAATTAGCCTCTTATGACATCAAGCATCGTCTATTTATTTGCTTGCCCTGATGTAGTCAGGAAATACGGGCGCCTCACGCCGCCTACTGAAAGTGCGAATTGATTGTCATAGGGGCCAAGTTATAGAACTGAGTCAAACTATCTAATCCAGAGTTCTCAAATATTCGAGAACACGCCAAAAGATGTAAAACAGAAATTGATTATAGAAATTTTAAAATACTTTCCAAAGTCCCCAGTTCTTCGCTTCCTATCTTTGAATCTCTTTATTAAACTACTGGTACCAAGATTGAACAACCAAACTACCTCAACAACTCTGTACCTGACGTGAGTTTACCCTGGCCTGGAATTTTGTTTATGTCACTTACTTTATACCCGTACAAACGGTAACGGTCTTCTTAATTTTGTCTTTCTTTTGTATAAGTTTTTCTTTTATATTTTGATTGTAATTTTAAGTATGAGTCTGATTTTATATTTATATTTTACTTATTCCAGCTTTGATAATGAGACAGATGTCTTGAAACAAGCACAAATAAAGGTATGCCGTTATTATGGACGTCTTCCTCTGCCCTTGGTCCTATATATATATATATATATATATATATATATATATATATATATATATATATATATATATAATATATATATATATATATATATATATATATATATATATATATATATATATATATATATATATATATATATATATATGTATATATATATGTATATAATGTTGATGCCCAACGATTAACTGTAAATAATGTTTGTGTTGTCTAGTTATCGCAATGGTTAATGTTAAGGTTTGCTGTGTGGTAGTTTCCTGGTTGAGTCTACGTCGGGCCATATGAATTGTTTACTTGGTGTTGGGTTGTTTTAGCTAATTTATGCATAGTTCTTGGTCACGTGAAGTTTTTGGTAATCGGCAGTGTCTTTCTGTAAACAAATGAGGAAACCTATCAGTTTAAAAGAGAGTTCATACAGAACGGATATAACGAATATAACGAAAGTTTTGTATTTACTGAGGAATATTTGGACCGTTTGTTATAGGAACACAATTGTCAGTAAACGCCTATTATACTGTTTTAGAATAGCGGATTCATCCTTTCCCAATTGTAAGTTTACATGGTATATATAACGTATGCCTTTATATGAGCCTTGATTATATTGACTTTGTGTATTAGCTTTTTGTAATTAGCCGTTATACATGCATAATTTACTTAATTAAGCTTTGCATATTGTTTCTATCAGTCTTAGTTATTTAACTTAATAATTTTGTATAAATTAGCATATTATTCATACGTTGATTTCTTTTCGTTTATCCATAGTAATTGAACACATCACATCACTTCAAGTTACGCTACATACGTCAAGTCTACATGTATAAACGTCTATCGATATAACCATAGGTCGATGTTAACGTCATGGATCTAATAAAGAACTATATGTGCGTATCAAAATTGTGTTTTCCATCATTCACGTTAAGCAATAGAAGAATAGTGCATTAACATCGTTCAATTAAATTGTTAAACTACCATCAACGACTCACGCTGAAATTCTATTATAACCTTATACGTGAGCCTTAAAAGTGGAATTACTGCCTGTTATAAACAACTACAGACAAGATGGAGGGGTTTGATGAGACTGTCCAGAATAGTGCTCCCGTCGAAAACTGGGCACGACAGTCGATATTCGAACATTGAAAAAATAAATTGAGATCATCACTTGCCAACGTAACGAAAAAACGCAATGAACTCACAGGCCTCATGTCAAATCCTGACAACCTGCACTTGGTGAAAATGTGTCTAGAGGAATATAAATGAAGCTTTGATAAGTACCTTCAAAAAAACTTCAATTGTGTCATGGATAACATCTCAGACGAATTGGAGCAAGACCAGGAATTGTCCAGATATGAGACCAAGGAAATTAGCATTCTGCAAATCTGAAACCATACTGCGAATGGATTGCCATAAACGAAAAACGACTTTGAAGACGACCTGGAGCGTTTTTGCCGATCTGGTTCAAAACGTTCTTCCCAACGGCCTTCTTCCTTCCTTCTGGCAAATCGGCTATGTCAGAAAAGGTGGTGAGCCAAAGCACGCCTCGCCGAGTTGCTTGCCGAAAAAGAACTTATGACAAAGAAAAAGGAACAGGAGGCAAAGACAGAAGAGATTCTATTGATATCGAAATAGCCAAGCCTCGAGCAAAAGCACGTGTTTTTGCAGAAGCCGAAAATGACATTGGCGATGACAATGTTGGTAACAAAGACATTGAGACACATACCAGCATTATTGTGCAACCAGCCAACCATCAGGACGTGAATGTTATGGTCGCTGACCTAGTGTAGCTGCCCTGAATTTGTGTGAGTGAAGGTGCTAACATGGCTAACGGTAGCAATATGGCTAACCAGGTTATACTTCCTGTCACCCAGGAAAATGGTGCCAGCTACCCAGTCTGAATCCCAGCACTACACAAGAATTTGTTCCCAGAAATTCTTCAGAGACTGTTACTAACACTCGTGCACCTCCGTCAACACTTCGAATGCCACGCCATCAACGTTTCCAAATCAAGAACAGTATACGATCTGCCTGTAAATACACCTGTGAACAGTAACTTTGTGCACCCTATCCACTGCCTAATTCACCTCCAGTTAACACCATACAGCAGCAGATTAGTGGTATCGCCACAGCTCTAGCTTTGCATTCCAAGTTTACTGGTGATCTTCTGAAACAGTGACTTCATACTGGCGTTTGATACCAGGATCTCCTCTAGAACAGCCAGTAGCAGTGACAGACTTTACTACCTTCTACAGCATACCGACGGTGAACCTAAGGACCTCATCAGCAGCTGTATACATGCAGGCAGAACAAGGCTATAGTCAGGCAAGACAGTTGCTACAACAAGAGTATGGTGATCCTATAAAGTATCCCTGGCATACTTGAAAGCAACATCTATCCCAATGGCTTGAACTCACAGCGGCCGCTGTAGCTGTAAATTTAGGGACAGAAATGACCCTTGAGCTTGATCTCCATCTCAACGAAGTCTGCTGTTACACAGATTCAACAACAGTCCTTTATTACATCAGAGCTGAGAGAAAGCGTTTTCCAGTGTTTGTGGCCAACAGAGTCCGTCAAATAAGAGACTTCAGCAACGTTAACCAGTGGAAGTACATTAGCACTGATTTGAACTCCAGCAGACGTTGTATCACGTGAGTAGGTTCTGTGATGTCGTCAGACATGACTCATTGGCTGGAGGGTCCGGATTTCTTGAATATGCCGGCTTCAGAATGCCCTGCAAAGATGCATTTCAGCACCGAACCGCAGGTTACAGAAGAGGACTTTATGTCTTTAGCTACTACTGCTACATCAGAAGAAGGCTCACCGTTTATGTCTTTAATCACCCATTTCTCCAGGTGGGAGAGACTGAAGAGAGCAGTAGCAGTATTCATAGCATTTTTGGCTTTCTTACGAAACAAAGAACAAACTATAAATTTAAGGACCGCACAGATCATGCAGAAGGCTGAAAAGGCACCGTTTGCTTTATACAAAAGATCACCTTGCAAACGAGGTCGAGAATCTCAAGAAAACAACCACGAAAGAAGACAAGAGAGAACACTCACTACCAAAAATTGGTACGATATTCCGTCTCGACCCAGTGCTCATCGACGGAACTCTGCGAAAGGGGGAGGACGTCTCGAAAAGCCGCAATGGACTCTGACATGAAACATCCAATGCTACTGCCACAACATTCGCACGTCACGACTTAATCGCACGAGATGCTCATGAGAAACTCGGCCATGCTGGTAGAAATCACACAATTGCAGCAATTAGAGAACGCTTTTGGATTATTTCAATCAACTCTGCTGTCCGGACGTCAACTCCACAAATGCATAATGTGCAGAAAATGAGAAAGCCATGCCAAGAGCAAAAATGTCCGACTTACCTCAAGATCGTCTCAAGCCAGCTCCACCATTTACATTCACAGGCGTAGACTTCTTCGGGCCGCTCATTATAAAGAGGGCCGCAAGGAGCTCAAACGCTACGGTGTCATATTCACCTGTCTTGTCAGTCGCTCCATTCATCTGGAAGCTGCTAACAGTCTCGAAACAGATTCCTTTATTCACTGCCTACAACGCTTCATAGCCCGCAGAGGTACGGTTCAAGAAATCCGATGCGACAACGGGACCAACTTCATCGGAACACGGAATGAGCTGAACAAGGCTTGGTCAGATCTGAACCAAAACAAACTACTGTACATGAATATTGACTGAAACTCAACCCACCTATG
>NC_089781.1:73567587-73630087 GCF_040412425.1 Macrobrachium rosenbergii | reverse complement strand
ACCTTTAGTCATAAAGGTTATACCAGAACAAGAGATTTCCATTACAACGCATGTGGTAGTGTCTGAAATGGCAGAGTGTGAAACATTTTCCCTTGGTGCAATACGAAGATACTAGAAATAATTGAATGTGTATCTGAGGTAGTTAAATGACAGTGTTGGTAGGAAAAATAACTGATGGTAAATTTCTGTCGGTTAACAAACAAACAGAATTTAGAAAATATTCTATCATCAAACAGATAAAAATAATATTAAGCGTATAGTATTTATTAACAATTTCTTGAAGTTTACGAAATTTATGATAAGGCATCCAATATATGTTTTAGAATAAACGGACAAGAAATGAAAAAAAATAACGAAACGTTCCAAGGCACCCCTCGATATCTAAATTAAAAACAGTCATATCTCTGGCGGAATAAACCACACCACACAAGAAGATGAACACAACAATGACAGCAAAACAAGATAAAATCGTTCTCTTTACAAAAGCCCTTTGCTATGAAATTCAGTGGAAATAAAAAAATAAGGGTGCAAAGACTTAAATCGGGCTCAGCCTACTGTTGAAAATCCACAACGTGGAGGGGGCTATGGAATTTCATTCCACGGTAGCACAACACATATGTTTGTGTTAAAAAAACAGAGCGACATTTTTCGTGGAAAAGAGGGAAATAATTTTGACATCCGAACGGGGAGCAACTGTCGGTGAGCTATGAATTAGATATTGAGTCTGGCGTCCACCGTATCATATTTCAGTCAGGGATGGAGGCCAATATAGGCAATATGTAAAAGTAGAGGCGATATTTTGTTCCGGAACTTAAATGGGAAAGAAATGTCTGGTTACAAAATAGCGCCCCCGAAGTTTCCTACTTTGGTTTTTTTCCGTTCCTCTAGGATCCTGTGATGGGTTGTTTCTCGATCTGGAGTTAAAGAGCAAATGCACAGCCTTTTAAAATTGACTTTCCGTCTTATGTTTCCTTGGTAGGCACAAGTTCGTAATACAGTTTGTCTTTTCCAGTTATAAAAGTACTATTTTTAGTAAAAAAAAAAAAAAAAAAATATATATATATATATATATATATATATATATATATATATATATATATATATATATATATATATATATATATATATATATATATATATAATCAGAAAGCTACAAACGTCCTTAATATCCATTCGATCTACCTCGAAATAATATATTTTTTCATATATGTTATGAAGGGGAATTTTTCTAGTTGATAATAAGTCCACCGTCCCGTGGGTCGAACCAGCGACGGACGAGGAATCAGGACTACAGGGACGCACTAATGCAGTCGGCCACAAGAGAGGTATAGTGAATATCATCTCCCCCATCAACTCATCCGAACTCAGGTGTTTTGCGCTTGGAGACGATATCCACCACCTCTGCCATGTTGACCCGTAGTGCTTGTCGCACGTAGCCATATTATGACTATTTATCACATCACCGTGATTCATATATAATCAGAAAGCTACAAACGTTTTTTAATATCCATTCGATCTACCGAAATAATATATTTTCATATATGTTACCGAAGGGGAATTTTCTAGTTGATAATAAGTCCACCCGTCATGGGGTCGCAACCAACCAGACGGACGAGGAATCAGGACTACAGGGACGCACTAACGCAGTCGGCCACAAGAGGTATAAGTGAATATCATCTCCCATCAACTCACCCGCCGAACTCGGTGTTTTGCGTTTGGAGACGATATCCACCCACCTCTGCCATGTTGACCGTAGTGCGCTTGTCGGTAACATATATGAAAATATATTATTTCCGAGGTAGAGCGAATTGGATATTAAAGGACGTTTGTAGCTTTCGATTGTATATGAATCACGGTGATGTGATAAATAGTCATAATATGGCTACGTGCGATAAAACGCACTACACGGTCAACATGGCAGAGTGGGTGGATATCGTCTCTAAACGCAAAAACACCTGGGTTCGACGGGTGAGTTGATGGGAGATGATATTCACTTATACCTCTCTTTGTGGCCGACTGCATTAGTGCGTCCCTGTAGTCCTGATTCCTCGTCCGTCCCTGGTTCGACCTCACGGGACGGTGGACTTATTATCAACTAAAAATCCCTTCGGTAACATATATGAAAATATATTATTTCCGAGGTAGAGCGAATTGATATTAAAGGACGTTTGTAGCTTTTGATTGTATATGAATCACGGTGATGTGATAAATAGTCATAATATGGCGACAAAACGCATCACACAGTCAACATGGCAGAGGTGGTGGATATCGCCTCCAAAAACACAAAACACCTGAGTTCGACGGGTGAGTTGATGGGAGATGATATTCACTTATACCTCTCTTGTGGCCGACTGCGTTAGTGCGTGAAGTCCTGATTCCTCGTCCGTCGCTGGTTCGACCCCACGGGACGGTGGACTTATTATCAACTAAAATTCTCTTCGGTAACATATATGAAAATATATTTCCGAAGCAGAGCGAATTGATATTAAAGGACCTGATTGTATATGAATCACGGTGATGTGATAAATAGTCATATATATATATATATATATATATATATATATATATATATATATATATATATATATTCATGTCTAGACGTAGTTATCCGTGGAGTAGCGAGGAATTAACGGCGTTATCTAATAAAAAAAATGTCCTTACTGGAACATTACCAATTCATGAAACGCAATGTTATTAGTATTTCATTAATTAAATGCTTGTACACAATCTTCGCTCAGTTTTCAGTTTATGTTAAAAGCCTCTTGAAGTGTGTGGACAGGACCATGAAGGTTTAAACAGCATATGGTCTTTGTTTTAGTAAGATAAGACATCTTGTTTGTCCCGATAAAAGACCAGCATTGGTGGTAACTGTCGGAGTGATTAATACTTTAGGTGATGAGACATTGTTGATAAAATCAGACAAATCGGCATTCATTATAATTAGTTGTTCTCAGATCATCTCATATTAATAAGGATAAAATCGAGTAATTCTCGATTCGGAAAGCAACTGCGCGATTATAATATCAATCAGCTGTGAAATCACGTTACACCTCATTATATATCAATTAATTATTCATCAGACAAGAAGCTATTTATGATGAATAAATTAATGATCTAATCGAGCAATAAGCTAGAAATCATTGCACCAATTCATTATTCCGAGATGATGACGGAACAAAGTGATGAAATTTAATCGGGTAACACATCACAAGAGCAAATGCTTTGTGGCAACTGATAATAAATTTCGTACCATAAGGGCTTGAAAATTTCACGGGGTTTAGAAATGCTCCCAAGGCCATCGTTCTTCGCAGCGGCTATTGCCGTGGAAAAAGTGGAAACCCCAGTAAACTGAAATGTTGCCACTAAAATTTGTAGCTTTGACTGAAACAACCTTATTGTCTTCTATAACTCTTTTATATGTTACTGGAGTTGGCTGTGAATTTTATGTAATAAATAAATAAAACCGTACATATTAAAACATAAAATTTTCAATGAACCATCCCCCCAAAAAAATATACTGAATTTTATACAGGTCACGAGTGTGCATTGCAGATGAAGCAAATGCACACGTTAGATATTATAAATAACGCTAAACTTTACTCTTGAGTTTTTTTTACATTCTTACATAAAGAACAATTATTATCAAATGATACGTTAAAAATATATATATTCCTTTGGCAGAACATGGGCAGGTAACAGGACCGTAAACTATATATTTAACATTATCAACATTAATTTTTTTTATTTCATTTAATGAATAATTACAATTACATTTTTAAAAAGAATCCTGACGAGCATTCCAAGTATGCAACCCTTAAGTCCTATCGGACCTTTCATTTGAAATATGTAAATATAATATGGTATTTGAACAACTCACTCTCACTCTCTCCTTCCCGCAAGAGAATAAAAAAAAACAAGAAACAGAAGTGATGGAAATTAATCTCTATTGTAATTGTAAGAAATCTTCTCAGTCGGTTGGAGGGGGAGAGCCCATCTTACAAGACACCAGATTGTTGAAACTTTCATGAATTCGTTCCAACGTAAAATGAAAGCACAGGACCAGTAAAGGGCTATTCACAATCATAACAAGACTGTCTTCATAGACCTCAGAAAACTGCATCTTGGTTCACATAAAAATTTGTTGAGGAAACATCACAGGAAGATGGATCTCTTTTACGGAAAGAAAGCTGACATATGCAACGCTTCTAGACAGCTGCATCTCCAAAGAAATATATATTAAACGACTTACACATCCGAGGCGGAAAACTTGAAGAAATGCTGACTTGATAACTTAAAGGCATGAAAGATACTGTCACTTGAATTTGATGGTCGTGTATTACGAGAGCGCTTTCTTACCCCACTCAGAGCTGATTCTCAACACAAGACGCAGGAAAATCTACTGATTTCGAAAGTATTGTGACCTCACACACGAAGTCAAGAAACTAGTCATACACACACACACACACACGTCTGTGTTTGCGTACGTGTGTATGTGAGTGTTTGAATGCTAGGAAAAGGCAGAGCAGATACCAGGGAGGGACAGTTTTCCTCATGTGTTTCACAATTCATAATGCACATGATTTAGTTCTAGAAACAAAATTATAACCGCAGAATTGTTTCGATAAAATTTAGGATCAGTAAGGTACATTAGCATTCCTGAAACGTTGTTAATTTAACTCAACTTTATAAAATAGACCAACAGAATTAAGTATGTGAACTATTTTCTCAATATACCAAACTTTAGGGCTGTTCAGTATTTTTGGGGGTGTTAGGTTGTGGTAGGCTAAGTTTGGGTTGGTATGATGAAAGATGGTTTGTGGGAACTGACTGTTTCGTTTTTGTTGTTGTGATTTTTGTATTATGTTTATTTTGTGTGCTTGTTTTGAATGTCTGATGTATGTTTTCATGTTTTTTTCTTTTCTATTTACAGTTTGCTTGAGTGTGATAGGATAAAGTAATTGGCTTCCCTTCAACTGAACCGGAAGAGGCTTTACCTGGAATAGGAAATTGACATTGGCAACTACCAAAGCAGTCGAACAGTTGGTATGACCGAACCACCTTCAAGTTCCACAGTGTGAAGTTATTATGTCAGTTACTTAAGACAATGACTGTCCTAAATGGGATCGGGGTTAGAGAAAGTGCTTTAATATCTGTAGGCTGATTTTGTTGTGAATGACATCTCAGATTCTCGTTTGGAAGGAGAGAAGGACTTTTATGTAGAAAAAAACTGCATGAACAAATTCCAAAGTAATTTCTGCCCTCAGCTTATATGTCATAGCTAAAATAAACTCCGTAGTGATCCCCAAATCGTGTGTTGACTTTCGTGATTATCTTGGATTATTCTGAGATGACGTGCTAAGTGCTGAGAAAGATAAGGAACTATTTTGGAACATACGCCAGAGTTGGAGATTTGTTGATAATATTTTGACTATATTGGTAGTATTAAGTTAGGCTAAGTTAAGTATAGGAAGATTGTTTTGATAAACTTTGGTGGTAAGCTGGAAATAAGTTGGGTTAAGTAAAAAGTGTGATAACTGATAAACTGTGGCAAATGTAAATAAAATTAGGATAAGGTTCTGTTTGAAGGTCTTCAGGCCACTGTAATTTTAAGGTTAATAAATTAGGATAGGTAGAAAGAGTTTTCTTTAATCTCCGAAACTGTCCCCATCATCCTGCACCAAAAGTGACAAAAAAGCCCCTACAAAGTCTCTATATAAGGAGTACTGTAAAGATGAGGTCGTAAGTTGGCAATCAACTTCTCAAAACTATTATCTTTAAAGGGCAAAATCTTCAACGTAATGATCTTCATCGACGTTTCTTGATAAAGAAACAGATTCCATCACCCAACATGGGACATAAATTGCAAACACGGTAGTTTAGAGTTCTAATTAATGATTAAAGGAATAACTGAATTGTTCTTTTCTTTTTCTTGACAGCCGTCCTTTCTCTCTCCTTCGTTAACCTTCGTATTTCCTGATTGTCTCGTTTAGAATTGATTCACAATTAATCGAAATGAACGATGTTTCATATTAGTTCGTTATATATATATATATATATATATATATATATATATATATATATATATATATATATATATATATATATATGTCAATGTGTGTGTGTGTGTGTGTGTGTGTGTGTGTGTGTGTGTGTGTGTGTGTGTGTGTTTGTGTGTATGTGTGTATGATGTATGTACGTATATGTATGGGTTTCGTGTGATGAACTGTGTGTCACAAGGGCAGTTCTTAGACTGTCGGGATTTCATCATCGTTTTGTAGTTAAAGAATGAAATTCAGTTGTTTTTATTTCCTTTGCAACTAATTCTCGTGAGAAATTCTTCATATATACTTTGGTCTTTGTGTGAGAAACGATGTCACGAGGATATATCCTTAAACTGTCAAGTTTTCATCCAGTTAAAATGGATTAGATTCTGTTTGTTCTTCGCGTTTTGTGAATGATTTGTTGCTCTAACGGGAACTAATTTCCTATAAATCTTCTATTGGGGAAAATAGAACTTGTTACCTGGTTCCCATTCCCTTGATCTAGATGCTGTTTCTACAGACGTAAGGGAGAGAGAGAGAGAGAGAGAGACTGTTAGATAACTGATTTATAACTCAAACGAGAATAATAGTCCATTGTCCTTCGTTAGATAAAGAAAACCTTTTAACTGGTTCCTACTCCCTTTATCTCGATGCTATTTCTACAGACATGAGAGAGAGAGAGAGAGAGAGAGAGAGAGAGAGAGAGAGAGAGAGAGAGAGAGAGAGAAAACAAAATGAGTTGTCTCCTTTCCCGACTCGAAATGAGATTTGGCAGCTGTACGTCTGAATCAGTTCTCTTGCATTGTCCGCCGAATTTCTTTGGCCTTTTCGCGAGGGTAACGCAGGAGTTGGTCGATGCGGAGCCAAGAGTGAGGAGGACGAAGGGAGGAAGAGTGAGGAAGGATTTCGAGGAGGCAAAGGAAGTAACAGGAAGAGTAGGATGGGCAGAAATGAAGAGAAGGAGAGAAGGATAGGTGTTGCAGCTTTCAGGTAGATAGAATACGATTTAGGAAGCATGAGGGTACAATATGGAGGTATATTATAGGATGTAAGTCGAGTACAAAACACCATATGGTATGGGGATGAATAATTTGTTTTTATTTAGCATTTCCCAACGTTTTGTGAGAGAGAGAGAGAGAGAGAGAGAGAGAGAGAGTGTAATTGTCGTTAGTGAGTGCTTCGGTTGTTGGAAGAGGGATGAGGTCGTTGGTTTGTTTACGGCGCTGTCTGTCTGTGGAATATATGTGAGGAATTTTTCGGTTTTGGAAGCAGTTAGTTTTGAGTCAGAGCTAGTGCTAGTCAGTCGTTTTTTTGGTCTAAAACAGTTTGTTTGTGTGCTGATGCAGAGTTGTTGTTTTTCCTTGTTAGTGTGCTGTTCTTGTTGCTGTATGTTCGTGATCGTGTGTTTTTCTGTTTTGGTTTTGGTTTGTGGTTTGTGTGCTGTGTTGGCGACCGTGGACGCCCTTACTCCATCTTCCAGCAACCGAGGACCAGGAGTAAGTGTGTACTGTTTTTTTTTTTTTTTTTGTGGTTTTGAATTCCGCCACATAATATTTTGCTTAACCGTGGGGCAGCTGGTATTACGGCTGCAGGTGGGATTGGTGGCTGAGTAGTGTGACTGAAGAGAAGGATGGAAAGAGGAACTGGTGAGGTTGAGAGACGAGAATACGTGGTTGAGGGTGAGAATGAGATTGAGGAGTCAGTTGGAGGAGATGGAGGAATGCTAAGAAAGTGCTAAAGAAGAAATGAAAGGGAGATGAAAGGAGTCAGAAGAGAGAAATTGGGTAAAATGTTGGAGGAATGATGAAGGTGTGGAAGAAATGGTGAGTATGTTCAAGGGTGTGTTTTGGAAAAGGGGCTGTTAGAGGCAGGTTCTCTGGAACGTGTGAAGGAGCAAGAAAGAAAAGGAGGAAGAAGTGAATGGAAGCGTGAGTGATGAAAGTGATATGGGGAATAGGAAGTAAGAAACGAGGAATGAGAGGCAGGGTGGGAAAAGGGAATGAAAAGCAAGGGGAAGGAACAGAGGGAAAGTAAGGATCAGGGAAGAGAAAAAAGGGAAGAAGGGAAAGGGAGAGGAATTAGTAGAAGGGTTAGGAGTGGGAAGGCAGGAAGAAGGGAGAGGGTGAAGGCAGTAGTGATAGTGAGGCGGATGGAGGTGAGTGGATAAAGTGGATAAAGGGGAAGAGGAGTGTAATGAGTAAGATGAATGTAAGTGCAGGAAGTGGACTCTTTGTATTCGGAAAGAGAAGGGTATGAAAGGACAAGTGAAAGTAGCGAAAGTGAGAGTGAAAGTGAGAAAAGAAGTAAGAAAGGCTATGTATGTGAAGTACCCGGTGTGAAAGGTATAATGAGTATGGAAGTAGAGATGTGCATGATTTCTTTAGGAGTATGAAGGTTTTGTCAGGATAAGTATGGGAAAGTAGAGAGTGTGGGCACGAGAATTAGGAGGGAATATTTGAGGCTGGGTTTGCTTGATATGTATAGGGTTGGTATTATGAGTGTAGGAGATGTTGGTAGACAAGGTGAAAGCTAGACTAGTTGAGCAATGGGCCTGTGAAAGTGAGTGTGTTAAGTATAAGAGGAAGAATGAATTTGATGAGGCAGAATGAGCTGGGGAAACCTTGTCACTGTATGCTTGTAGGCTGGAGACGTTGGCAAGGAAGAGTTTGGGGATGATGGGATAGATGAATGTAAGAGGAGTTAGTACGGAAGTTGTTAGGGACAGTGCCAGATGGAGTTAGAGGAATTTGTGAACTTCAAGTGGAAGGAGAAGAAAAGGTGGGACGAATGAAGGTTGACTTGGGGAGAAATTTTGGAAATTGTAGAGATTATAGGCTTGACAGGGTTATAAAGAGAGCAGAAGTGTAAGTGCCAAGGGCTGGGGTAGATGAAGTACCAGAGTTTGGAAGCTTTAGGGATGCAGTGTTGAGGGCCCAATGAGAATGTGATAGTGTAATAGATAGAGTGTAAGAGCAAGAGTAATGTGGAGGTGTGCCAGTGAGGATGAATGGTGGGTTTGGCAAAGGGAGCAACTTGGGTTGGACGGGTTAGGGATAGTAGTGTACAAAGGGGAAGGTCGATGAGTGGAAGTCGAGCGAAGTGTTTTAGATGTGGAAAGGAAGGACATACAAAGAATGAGTGTAGGTGGGCTTTGGGAGCGTGTTTCAGTGTAGGCAACCAGGACATTTAGTAGTGTACATGAATAGGGGTTAAATGCTACAGGTGTGGACAGATGGTCATATTGCTTTAATGGTTGTAGGTGCCGAGTGAATGTAATATGGCAACTGTATGGTAAAAATGGGCATTATGCGAGAAGGAATGTTCAGAACCGAGAAGCGAAGTGTGTCGAATGTGAATGGAAGGGCATGTATCAAGTATGTAGACGAAAAGGGTGACTGTGACAGAATTTGGGAAACTGAGTGTGAAGGGGGTTCAAATGGGTGGATCCTCAGGAAGCAAGCGGTGCGTGTGATGCATGTACGTGAGGGGTTGTTGCGAGTCAACCCAATTTGTTTTGATAGAGTATAGTAGAAAACGTAAGAAAGGAAGAACGTAAGTAAATTGAATGAAAGGGTCGTAAGTTGTGTGATAGAGGTGTGAGTGCCAAGTGAAAATGAGTGATAAGCGTGTCTGGATGAATGGGATGGTATGAATAGAAGGCATTATAGCATATGCAGGTTTGATATAACTGAGTTGACTGAACGTGTAGGGGTAAGTGAACGGTTGGAGGTGAAAGAGCAAGTGTAAGAGTAAAGAGGCGTAGCAGTGATGAACCAGTGATTGAAAGCATGAATGAATCGTTGCAAGAATTGGAAGGTCAATGAGCGAATGGGATGGGTTAATTGAAGGTGGGTGAGGTATTCGGGAACGAGTTAGAGGTATAGATGAGATTGTGGATGAAATTGAGTGGTAATAGTGAAGAAGATAGCGTGAATCTGAGGGAGAGAATGGAGGAGAAAATGTAAATTTGAATGTTGCTAGAAAGAGAATGATTCTGAGAAGAGAATGATTGCGTGCCACATGACGATCCTAGAGACCTGCTAGTGAGCATCCGTGGAGTGTTGTGAAACAATTTGAATGCAGTGTGGAAGGTATTGGTTGGGAAATGCTAAGGGAGAATTATAGAGGATGAAGATAAATTTGTTTTTATTGCTTGTTCCCAACGTTTTGTGAAGAGAGAGGGAGAGAGAGGAGAGAGAGAGAGAGAGAGAGAGAGAGAGAGGTGTAATTGTCGTTAGTGAGTGCTTCGGTTGTTGGAAGAGGGATGAGGTGTTGGTTTGTTTACGGCGCTGTCTGTCTTATGGAATATATGTGAGGAATTTTCGGTTTGGAAGCAGTTGGTTTTGAGTCCAGAGCGAAGTGCCGGTCAGTCGTTTTTTGGTCCTAAAACAGTTTGTTTTTGTGCTGATGCAGAGTTGTTGTTTTTTCCTTGTTAGTGTGCTGTTCTTGTTACTGTATGTTCGTAGTCGTGTGTTTTCTGTTTGGTTTGGTTTGTGTGGTTTTGTGTGCTGTGTTGTGACCGTGGACGCCTTACTCCTCTCAGCAACCGAGGACCAGGGTAGTGTTGTGTACTGTTTTTTTTTTTTTTTGTGGTTTTGAATTCCGCCATAATATTTTGCATAACGTGGGGCAGCTGGTATTACGCTGCAATTGAGATTGGTGGCTGGTAGTGTGACTGAAGAAGAGATGGAAGAGGAACTGGTGAGGTTGAGAGACAGGCTGTGATTGAGGGTGAGAATGAGAGATTGAGAGTCAGTTGGAGAGATGGGAATGCTAAAGTGCTAAGAAGAAATGAAAGGGGAGATGAAAGAGTCAGAAGAGAGGGTGGGTAAAATGTTGGAGGGAATGATGAAAGGTGTGGAAGAAATGGTGAAAGGTATGTTCAAGGGTGTGTTTGGAGAAGGGGCTGTTAGAGGCAGGTTCTCTGGAACGTGTGAGAAGGGGCAGAGAGAAGAAAAGGAGGAAAGTGAATGGAGAGGCGTGAGTGATGAAAGTGATATGGGAATAGAGGAAGTAGAAACGAGGAATGAGAGGCAGGAGTAGGAAGGGAATGAAAAGCAAGGGAAGAGACAGAGAGGAAAGTAAGGATAAGTCAGGGAAGAAAAAAGGGAAGAAAGGGAAGGGAAGAGGTGGTAGAAGAGGTTAGGAAGTGGAAGGCAGGAAAGAAGGAGAGAATTGAAGGCAGTATTGATAGTGAGGCGGATGGAGGTGAGTGGATAAAAGTGGATAAAAAGAGGGGGAAGAGGAGTGTAATGAGTAAGATGAATGTAAGTGCGGAAGTGGACTCTTTGTATTCGGAAGAGGGTATGAAAGGACAGAGTGAAAGTAGCGAAAGTGAGAGTGAAGAGATGAGAAAGAGTGAAAGGCTATGTATGTGAGGAGTACCCCGGTGTGAAAGGTATAATAGTATGGAAGTAGAGATGTGCATGATTTCTTTAGGAATTATGAAAGGTTTGTCAGGATAAGTATCTGGGAAAGTAAAGAGTGTGGGCACGAGAATTAGGAGAATATTTGACTGGGTTTTGCTTGATATGTATAGGGTTATTATGAGTGTGGGAGATGTTGGTATGACAAGGTGAAAGCTAGACTAGTTGAACAAGCGAGCGTATGAAAGTGAGTGTTAAGTATATAAGAGGAAGAATGAATTTGATGAGGCAAGAATGAAAGGCTGGGAAACCTTGTCACTGTATGCTTGTAGGCTGGAGACGTTGGCAAGGAAAGAAGTTTGGGATGATGGGATAGATGAATGTGAGTTAGTACGGAGATTGTTAGGAAGGACAGTGCAGATGGAGTTAGAGGAATTTGTGAACTGAAGTGGAAGGAAGAAAGATGGACGAATGAAAGGTTGACTTGAGGAGAATTTTGGAAATTGAGATTATGAGCTTGACAGGGTTATAAAAGAGAGCAGAAGTGTAAGTGGGCTGGGGTGAGTGAGAGAGAGTACCAGGAGTTTGGAAGCTTTAGGGATGCAGTGTTGAGGGCCCAATGAGAATGGCTGATAGTGTAATAGATAGGAGTGTAGAGCAAGTAATGTAGGTGCCGTGAGGATGAATGGTAGGTTTGTAAAGGGAACAACGGGTTTGGACGGGTTAGGGATAGTAATTGTACAGGGAAGGTCGATGAGTGGAAGTCGGCCGAAGTGTTTTAGATGTGGAAGGAAGGACATACAAAGGAATAGTGTAGGTGGGCTTTGGGAGCGTGTTTCGGATGTGGGCAACCGGGACATTTGGTAAGAAGTGTACAATAGGGGTTAAATGCTACAGGTGTGGACAGATGGGTCATATTGCTAATGGTTGTAGGGGTACCCGAGTGAATGTAATATGTGGCAACTGTGGTAAAAATGGGCATTATGCGAGAAAGTGTTCAGAACCGAGAGCGAAGTGTGTCGAATGTGGAATGGAAGGGCATGTATCAAGTGTATGTAGACGAAAAAGGGTGACTGTGACAGCGAATTTGGGAAACTGAGTGTGAAGGGGGTTCAAATGGGTGGATCCTCCAGGAAGCAAGCGGTGCGTGTGATGCATGTACGTGAGGGGGTTGTTGCATGAGAATCAACCAATTTGTTTTGATAGAGTATGGTAGAAAACGTAGAAGGAAGAACGTAAGTAAATTGAATGGTCGTAAATTTGTGTGATAAGTGTAGTGCCAAAGTGAAAATGGTGATAAAGCGTGTAATACGGATGAATGGGATGGTATGAATGAACGTATAGCATATGCGGGTTTTGATATAACTGAGTTATTTGAACGTGTGAGGTAAGTGAACGGTTGGAGGTGAGCGAAGTGTAAGGTAAGAGAGCGTAGCAGTGATAGACGAGTGATTGAAAGCATGGATGAATCGTTGCAGAATTGGAAAGGTCAATGAGCGAATGGATTAGGGTTAATTGAAGAATTGGAATTTGAGGTATTCAGGAACGAGTTAGAGGGTATAGATGAGATTGTGGATGGAAATTGAGAGTGGTAATAGTGAAGATAGCGTGAATCTGAGAGAGGGCGGAGGAAAATGTAGATTTGAATGTTGCTAGAAGAATGATTCTGAAGAATGATTTGCGTGCCGCAGAGAAGCGTCTAGAGGACCTGCTAGTGAGCATCCGTGGGTGTTGCGTAGGCGATTTGAATGCAGTGTGGAAGTATTGGTGGGGAAATGCTAAAGGGGGAGAATTATAGAGGATGAATAGAATTTGTTTTATTTAGCATTTCCCAACGTTTTCAACAGAGAGAGAGAGAGAGAGAGAGAGAGAGAGAGAGAGAGAGATTAGTGTAATTGTCGTTAGTAGGTGCTTCAGTTTGTTGGAAGAGGATGAGGTCGTTGGTTTGTTTACGGCACTTTGTCTGTCTGTGGAATATATGTGAGAATTTTCGGTTTTGGAAGCAGTTAGTTTTGAGTCAGAGCTAGTGCCAGTCCAGTCGTTTTTGGTCCTAAAACAGTTTGTTTTTGTGCTGATGCAGAGTTGTTGTTTTCCTTGTTAGTGTGCTGTTCTTGTTGCTGTATGTTCGTGGTCGTGTGTTTTTCTGTTTTGGTTTAGTTTGTGTGGTTTTGTATTGCTGTGTTGGCGACCGTGGACGCCACTTACTCATCTTCCAGCAACCGAGGACCAGGGTGAGTGTTGTGTACTGTTTTTTTTTTTTTGTGGTTTTGAATTCCGCCACAATGGGAATACCACATTTTTGCCAAATACATTTAAATCAATAGACATGAGACAATTTGAACTAAAAAGAAAAAACTAATAAAATAATAAACCGGGAAGATTATGAGAGAAGATCAGTGTGAA
Organism: Macrobrachium rosenbergii; assembly: GCF_040412425.1. Taxonomy (NCBI): domain Eukaryota; kingdom Metazoa; phylum Arthropoda; class Malacostraca; order Decapoda; family Palaemonidae; genus Macrobrachium; species Macrobrachium rosenbergii. Next base: position 73,616,277 of record NC_089781.1, on the reverse strand, counting down.
TAGAAGGATGGGACAGAATTTATAAATGACAAAGTGATTAAAAATAATGCAGAGGAAAATTAGGCCCTTTAAGTAACTCATATCAGGAGGCAAGTTGCCAATGATGAAAGTCTCTATTTCTTAAGGAAAATATTTTTAAAGTATTTTATTATAGGAAGGATTAGGATAGGTGTTCCTTGTTGTGCCACAGATGTATCTCCTTAGCTTTGATCCACTGCAAGACATAATTGATTTCTTCCCAGGGATCTTGTAAAGCAAGTTTATACTATCTCACGGGAAGGTTTCGACCATGTCGCCTCCATAACACAGCTGAATGCAATGGTTTCGTAGGTCTTAGCTCCCCATGGTTGCTCTCTCTGGCCGAAGAGGAGAGCCAATATTGGATGAAAAGATACTGTATTCTGTATCTTATCTTATATCTGTCTAATTCTTCACTGTAGAATCTCATGCAGTTCAAAACCTACCTTTTTAGGATGATTTTTTATTTATTTCTGCCATGAAAGTAAATCTAATTGTTTAGATTTTATACTCTTTTTACAATTGTTCTTGCTAGTTATTTCTTATATGAGCATCAATCATGAAGTCATAAGAAACTCTAGTTGGTTTCATTTACTTATTTCACAATAAGACAGAGAGAGAGAGAGAGACAGAAACAGGGAGGATATCTAGGAGTAGAGCAATAATTCACTGCCACTCAGACACACACACAGACATATATATATATATATATATATATATATATATATATATATATATATATATATATATATATATATGTATGTATACATATATACGTAGCTGGAGATACCATCACACATACCTTTCACTGACATGAAACGTTTGAATTTCCAAGTCTGTCAGAACAAAGTTGCTGGCGTGGCAGGATGTTTGTGTCCTTCCAAAGGGATAAGCTAAGTTGCATCTTTCAGGGAACATGTTTTAGTATTCAAAGCCTTCGAATGCATATCAGTTCAGCTGTCTCCAATCGTGACATATCTCCGGTGTTGGTGTTGGCAGAAGACCTGCTGTTTATCTCTTTATTTATGTTTTTTTTTTTTGAGGGGTGAGTACGATTTGACTATAAATTCTTTTTTTAAATCTAGGAAAGACAGAAAACACCTCAGAAGACTTTTAGTTTATCTTTATATATTTTTTCTTTCTTTCTTTTTTGAGGGGTAGGTACGATTTGACTAGGTCTGTTTTCAAGTCTGGGATAGACAGAAAAATTCAGAAGACCTGTTGTTATATTTATTTCTTTATATGTTTTTGAGGGGTAGGTACGATTTGACAATAAATTCTTTTTCCTTTAATCTAAGAAAGACATAAAAAACTTGTTTATTTTTATTTTTTTGAGAGCGAAGTATGATTTGTTACAAAGTATTTTTCATCAAGCAAAGGCCTGTAATTATTAGCGTCCTCTGATAATTCTTTGCTACTAATGAAAATTCAACAAAATAAATAACTCATCTAAGAAATAGATAAGATTTTAAAATTTCAATTTCTGAAGGTACCATGAAGAAATCTTTCTTCAGATAACCTCCTGAAATTTGAGATAAACAAAATGAATGACTCTTCAGAATTAACAGATCATGTTCAGATTCTCGATGATATAAGCTAACACTGATCTTTAACTAAAATGGAAAGATAAACGTTACTAGGATAATACAACTTACAGGAAATAACGTAACTATGGTCAGCTGCCTAAGCTGACAACTCTCATCATTACAGAAATGAATGAATTTTGCTTTTAGTAGCTAAACTGAACTACGAAAAATGAATTCAGCTATATTTTCTATGACTGTGTAATACACTTTCATTTTATCAAAAGACATTTGTAAAATATAATTTATTTTTCATATATGATAACGTCAAATACTCATTATTTTCCATGGAAACAATGTAGGAAATAATTTATGACAAATACAACAAGCTCTTGGTATAAATAGATCAAAAGGTTATTAAAATAAAACATACCTTAATAATCAAGGAATGAAATATAGATACTTATCATAAACGTTTTTCCAATGAAGTAACTTTTTCAGTGAATAATATCCAAGCTTGGGAAAATGTATCGTACATTAATGTATCAAATCCTTTCACGATCTTCACTTAGGATATATTTATGGATATTTAATCATTTATCAGTTTAGTTTACTTTCCGTTCATTTCAGTAAAATAGATATTTTCTATCATTTATTTATGCCTTATAAAATAAACTTTGACATCCAGGCTTCCATTTCATACACTTCCGATTAACGATCTATGCACTAGTTCCTTTAGTTTCGCTATATTTTGACACGAAAGAGACAACAGTCTTTTTGTCGTTTTTTTATGAAGTTTTATCATGCATTGTGAACAGGAAATTGCATGCCTCAGTGAAGAGGCTTTTAAGCTGGACAATTGCAAACATTTGTTCTAAATGAGCTATCTAGTTTCAGACGGTTCTATTTTTGAAGTTGCAGTTGTGAAAACAAATGTATCTTTTGGTCGTAATTTTTTTTTTTTTAATATTCGTACTGCACAAAGGCTAGAAGGCAATATAACCGGTTTACTTCATCAAAATAAAAAATTCACTGTTTATATTTACCAACTAAAAGTCTAGTTTCAATTAATCTTTTTCCAGTTTCGTGTAAACATGAAATAATACACTTTTCATTCTTTACTGAGTAAATATTTCTCAGTATTTGGTTCAGAGAAAAATATTGCATAATTAAGAAATCAACCTTCATCCCAGAGTCTATTTATATGAAGAAATATTATCATTAACAAACGCATAAAAGAAGGTTTTAAAGCTTCTGCTTAACGTAGATTTCTTTCTTTCAAGAGAGAGAGAGAGAGAGAGAGAGAGAGAGAGAGAGAGAGAGAGAGGGAGAGGATCATTTGAAAAATAATATACTGCCAGTTGACTTGTATACTATTACAAACTAGATCTTCCCAAAGCTGTCTGAAGCACCTCTTTGCCTACACCTGGAACTGGAACCCCCTAGAAATGCCTAATTCTCGTCCTTTGTCTTGCCCGTCCATTTTGAAAGTGATAGATTTTAGTGTCCTTTACCTATAAATGATCTATGTCGATTTAATGAAGATCTCTTATATATATATATATATATATATATATATATATATATATATATATATATATATATATATATATATATATATATATATATATATATATATACTCTCTCTCTTTCTTTCTCTCTTTTATATATATATATATATATATATATATATATATATATATTGTAATTATCAAGACGTCGTAGCATAGCGGCCATTCAGCTTTCCTTAGTTTAGCCTTGAATTTAGTGAAAGTAAAGTAATCGCTGAAAGCTGGCCCGTACCTGTCCTAAGCTATTGAGAGTAATTAAAGCTATTGAGAGTAAATTCATCACTGCACAGGCGACCCCAATTGACCTAGTCACCAACATATTAAAATTATCGACATCCCGATCTGTCCCCTTTTTTACCTGGGACAATCATTCAGAAGGTACGGTCAATAAGGTCGAGGATGAGAGGCTGACTGTCACTCCCTTAAGCTGCTTAGTTCACCTAAGCTACTCAAGAAAACCATTCCGAAGGCAGATTGAGCTGACTGGATTGTCTTTCCACAGGAATACCTTAGGGAATACAGGCAAATTTAAATTCAAATTCAAATTCAAAAAGTTTATTGACAAACATCAGTATGGAGTGTAGCATGCTGCTGTACCCGCAACGAAAATTCAAAATAGATTCAGGCAAAAAAAAAAAGTAGCAAAGCAAATACCATTATACAATAAGCAAATGTCATACAAGAAATTACAATAAGCAAATGTCATACAAAAAAAAAATACAATAAGCAAATGTCATACATAAAATTACAATAAGCAAATGTCATACGAAAAAATACAATAAGCAAATGTCATACAAAACAAAAGTTACAAAATTAAACGTTATAATAAAGAAATTTTATTTTAAAAAGTTAAGCAAAATTTTATACTGAAACAAAGGCAAATGACTCACAATTACGTATTCGAAAATAAATGAGGAGATTTCTTAATAATTCTGAAACAAATTATTGACACATCAATTGGGATGTATTAACCTGCTAATGCATCCCTAACAAAAGTATTATTACTATGCTCTTCTTATCTATTCCAATAAAACCTTGGAAACTTGTTAACAATTCTTTTTGCGAGATTATTATTCAAAATAAAACAAACTTGCTCAGTAACATTATTAATAGAAACATTTCTAAACTCCTTAAATTTATCACATTCCAACATAATATATATTGCCAACAATATACATTATACCCCAACCTCATCCTCATTACAAAAGTATCAATTTTCGAAAGGACCTTGCCGTATGTAACATTAGTATTTTCATTAACAAAAAAATAATAACTCATACTGACGCTGCCTTCTTCCAAAATCTTTATAGCCTTCTCTGTTCCCCAAACCTCTCGTTTTATTCTCATTCCTCTTTTTATTCTGTTAAAGCTCATAGAGTTTTCTATGTCAATGTGAGGCTTTCGTATGCCCTCCTTGGCCAGATTGTCAGCAACTTCATTTAATGGAATACCAATATGTGATGGAACCCAAATGAACTTGATAATTATTCCTTTCTCCTGTAACCGACAAACCAACCCTTTACAGAGAATAACCACCTCACAACTAGTAGGTGTTTTACTATTTAAGACTAGCAAAGCACTCTGAAGATAACAAATACTGAAACATATCCTTCATTTATTAACAACCATTTTGAGTCCCTCATGTATGGCATGTAACTCTGCTACCGTAGATGATGTTTTCATCTTCAATCTCTTAAACACATCATTTCATCCACACTAACATCATTTTCATAATACTCACGAACAACCACACCACAGCCAGCTTTGTTACCATTTACAGAGCCATCACAGTATATATGAATGGTATTACACTTAGGTAACGTATTCAGTTTACTAAGAAAGTACTGTCTTAACGCATATATATTACACTCACTCTTTTTATAGTCCAACTTACTTATAGATATGTTTAACCTACAACACAACCGTAGTGTATGCTGGGCATATTACTCTTTCCAATTGAACACAGTATTTAACAACGTCATATTTTAACACTATTCTATATAGTTTTCTCAAACAACTATTAGGTGTATTCAAGATTCTACAGTTACCTGACATCATATCAATAGCCTTTTTTAAAATCCCCTTCCCCCTCCTTATGCTGCGGACAACTGCTGCACAGACTATTTCTTGAACTCTTTCAGAGATACTTGGAAGATTCAACTCCATTCTCATGATCTTTATGCGCGTACTCGTGGTACAACCTAGTATTATGCGCATTGTTTGATTTTGTATTATTTCTAACTTCTTTAATTCTCTCTCCGAATAACACATTAACACTGGGGCTGCATAATCAATAACTGAACGAACTGTGCTTATGTACATCATTCGCAATACAGGTATACCGGCACCATTACCTCGGTTTGCCAATACCTGCAAAGGTCTAACATAATTGACTTCATCCATACTTTTGTGAAAACCAACATACAAACCAAGATATTTATAAGTTCCTACCATTTCCAGCCTCCCATTTAAAAGAAGATATCTCATTTCAATTGTAGAACGTGATTGAATTTTTACTTTTATTCTCATTAATAACTAATAATCCCATGTGTAGCATAGAATTATGTAGATCATCTAAAGCCTCTTTCAAAACAAACTCATTTGTGCACTGAATCATAATGTCATCAGCATATATTACAACTTCTGTACCACTAGGAAAGGAATGCCTTGCAATACGATCCATTAACACATTAAACAGAGTTGGACTTAAAACTCCCCCCTGTGGCGTACCCAATTCCATATCCATTGCTTCAGACTCATGCCCTTGAAACCAGACCTTAGCCCTCCTTTCACTTAGGTAACTTTCAATCCACCTTAACAATGATCCCTTAATGCCTTTATTCACAAGCTCTTCAAGTATGACATCTTTATTTGCCCTGTCAAATGCTCCTTTGAGGTCAATAATGCTACTGCATTTTTACATTGCTATTACAGCACTCTTAGAACCTGATCTGTTTGTACCCTTGCCCTTGATAAAACCATACAGATTTTGAGAGAATTGATCACCAATAATAAAAAGTAATCTAGTAAGAATCATCCTTTCCATTAATTTGCATATGCAGGATGTTAGTGATATGGGTCGATATTCCTCATTACTCTTGAGTACAGATACAGTAATGCCAATTTCCATTAATGGGTAATTTGCCATTTTCAAAACAAGGTTGATCAAATAAAAGATGTCAGCACTTGAAGAGCATGAATAGGCATTAAAGGATCATTGTTAAGATTGGATTGAAAGTTACCTAAGTGAAAAGGAGGCTAGGTCTGGTTTCAAGGGCATGAGTCTGAAGCAATGGATATGGAGTTGGGTACACTCTAGGGGGATTTTAAGTCCAACTCTGTTTAATGTGTTAATGGATCGTATTACCCAAGGCATTCCCCTTTCCTAGTGGTACAAGTTGTAATATATGCTGATGACATTATGATTCAGTGCACAAATGAGTTTGTTTTGAAAAAGAGGCTTTAACTGATCTACATAATTATGCTTACAGTAGGATTAGTTATTGTGAGAATAAAGTAAAAATTCAATCACGTTCTACAATTGAAAATGAGATATCTTTAAATGGAGGCAGCTGGAAATGGTAGGAACATAAATATCTTGGTTTGTATGGTTTTTCACAAAAGTATGGATGAAGTCAATTATGTTAGACCTTTGCGGAAGTATTGGCAAACCGAGGTAATGGTGCCGGCTATACCTGTATTGCGAATGATGTTACATAGCACAGTTCGTTCAGTTATTGATTATGCAGCTAGTGTTAATGTGTTATTCGGAGAAAATTAAAGAAGTTAGAAATAATACAAATCAAATGAAATACGCATAATACTAGGATTGTACCACGAGTACGCGCATAAGAGATCATGAATGGAGTTGAATCTGAAGTATCTCTGAAGAGTTCAGAAATAGTCTGTGCAGCAGTTGTCATAACTAAGGAGGGAAGGGATTTTAAAAAAGGCTATTGATATGATGTCAGGTAACTGTAGAATCTTGAATAAACCTAATAGTTGTTTGAGAAAACTATATAGAATAGTGTTAAAATATGACGTTGTTAAATACTGTGTTCAATTGGAAAGAGTAATATGCCCAAACCTGATTTGTGTTAACAGGTTAAACATATCTATAAGTAAGTTGGACTATAAGAGTGAGTGTAATATATATGCGTTAAGACAGTACTTTCTTAGTAAACTGAATACGTTACTAAGTGTAGCCACCATTCATATATATGTGATGGCTCTGTAAATGGTAACAAAGCTGGCTGTGGTGTGATTTGTTCTGTGAGTATTATGAAAATGATGTTGGGTGTGAATAGTATTGTCTAAGATGAAAGATGAAACATCATCTACAACTAACTGAAGGCCACATCTGCGCCATGAAGGAGACTAAATGTTGTTAATAAATGAAGGATATGTTTGTATTTGTTGATTCCCAGAGAATGCTGCTTAACATAAATAATAAAACACCTACTAGTGTAATTAATTATTCCTAAGGCAGTTTGTCAGAAAGGAACTCAATTATCAAGTTCATTAATTCCCATCATATTGACCCATTAAATGGTTGCTGACAATCTGACGAAATACAATAACCTCACATTGACATGAAAACTCATGGTAACGAGATAAAGAGGAATGAAATAAAACGAGAGGTTTGAACAGAGGAGCTATAAGTTTTTGGAAGAGGAGCGCGTCAGTATGGTTATTATTTTTGTTAATGAAAATGCTAATATTTTTGCAGCAGGTCGCCGAGAATTGATACTTTTGCTGTGAGATGGTGAAGGTACTAGTATTGACTTATTGATGGTGATATTGCTACCCTGGTGTGTGATGGCTGCTACTCACATACTGTATCGTATCAGATATGACTGAAGACTTGGAGTTTGAAAGCTGTTTCTATTAATATTGCTGGTATATTTGTTTGACACGAATAATCTCATGGCAACAGAGATTTCAGGCACGGCAGAATAGACAGAAGAGGCGCATAATATTACTTTGTTAGGGATGTCATTAGCAGATGCTGTCCCCAATTGATGTGTCAATAATTTGTTTCGAAGCAATGAAAATACTCTCGTTATTTTCGAATACATAATTAACCAGTCATTACTGCTGTTTGTACTTTAAATAAGAACTATTTATTATAACGTTTAATTTATAACTTTATTTTGATCATTATGACATTTGCTATTATATTTATGTGTTTTACTAACATGTATTTTTATGTTTAACTATTGTAATTTCTTGTATGACATTTGCTTATTGTATACTATTATTTGCTTTGCTGCACAAATCTATTTTAATTTCGTTGACAGTACTAACGGCGTAACACTTGTCAATAAACTTTAATTTGAACGTGAAACGCCTGTATTCTAATTTCGCAGTGGAAGGCTGTCCAGTCGGCTGGTTTTTATTGAGTAGCGATGAACTAAGCGGCAGGAGTGACGATCGGCTTTCTCATCCTCGACGCTTATTGACCGACCTTCTGGTGTTGTCCCCGGAAGGGACAGTCGGACTGTGTTTGTATGTGACATTGAATGAATGAATAACACAATGCGACAATTGCAATAACACAGTATAAACTGGCTGGGATGAAGTAGGCAGCTTTTCGGCGATTACTTACTTTCACTAAATTCAGGCTAAGCTGGGAAACACTTATCACCCTGTTGACAATTACAATATATATACTATATGTATGTATATATGTATGTATGTATATATATATATATATATATATGTATATATGCTATACCATATATATATATATATATATATATATATATATATATATATATATATATATATATATATATATAAAAGAGATCTTCATTAAATCATTAGATCATTGCTGGAAGCAAAAAGTTACTAAATCTGTCTTTCAAATGGACATGAAAGATTAGGGTTCCAATTCCAGCAGGCAAGGTAGCTCAGCTTTACAAGGAAGATCTGGATTTGTAATAGTGCTCTAAAGTCAACTTCTTGTATGTTTATTTACAAAATGATCTCTCTCTATATATACTCTCTCTCTCTCTCTCTCTCTCTCTCTCTTGAAAGAAATCTACATTAAGCTTAGTAAACATGCTTTTATCGTTGTTGGCGATAATGTTTCTTTATATAATCAAACTAAGGATGAGAAAGATTGTTGCTACTCTGAACAAATACTGAAATATTTGCTCGGTAAATGAAGTGATGACTATGTTTTGGAAATCAATTGTTTCAGTTGGTAATGCTAAACGGTAATTTTATTTTGATAAACCGAGCCGCTGCTGCTGTGCAATGCGAATATTAAAAAAGTTACGACAAATACGACAACTCAAAAATAGAACAGAGTCTAAACTAGACCAGCTCATTGCATTTAAATGTTGCATTAATCCAGCAAAAGCATAACTACTGAGCATGCAATTTCTGTTCTGCATGATAAACTCATAAAGCGTGCTAACAAATGTCCAAGTATAGCGAAACTAAAGGTTTGGTGTAGATGTTGTCAGAAGTGTATGAGAATGGAAACGCAGATGTCAAAAATTTGTTTATAAGAGCATAAATGAAATGATAGAAAAATAATATATTTTACTGAAATGAACGGAAAGTAAACGTAAAGAGGTAAATAATATAAATACTAATACAAGTGAAATCGTGAAAAATTTGATACGATAATGTACGATATTTCCCAAGCTTAGTGTATTCACTGAAAAAATTACTTCATTGAAAAACATTTGCCAATGGCTATATATTTCATTCTTGATGTTTTATTTTAATAACGCTTTTGATATTGTTGTATTGTCATAAACACATTATTTCCGAAATAATGAGTATTTGAGGCTTGTTAATATATGTGAAAAATAAATTATATTTTACAAATGTCTTTGTGTGTTACACAGGTCATAGAAAATACTGGCAATTCATTTTTCTCATCAATTCGGTTATTACTAAAGCAAGATTCATTCATTTCTGTAATGATGAGGTTGTCGGCTTGAACTGTGTTTTCATATTGTTATTTCTAACAGTTATCTAGTAACATCTTTCCATTTTAATTAAAGATCGATATATATCATCGAGAATTGAACGATCTGTTGAATAACTGAGGAATCATTCATTTTGTTTATCTCAAATTTCAGGGTTATCTGAAGACTCTTTCATTGTACCTTTTCAGAAAATTAATTTTAAAATCTTATCTATATCTTAGATGAGATTGACTATTTTGTTAATTTCATTAGTAACAAGAATTATCGAAGAGTTGCTAACATTCGCTAACATTAAGAAAGCTCTTTGTAAATCACCTAAGCTCTCAAAATAAAAATAAACAAGTTTTGTCTTTCTTGAGAAAAAGAACTTGTGTCAAATCATGCCACACCCCCTCAAAAAATTTTATATAAAGAAAGCATAAACTATAACAACAGGTCTTCTAATTTTTCTGTCCCAAGTGAAAACAGACTGTACCTACCCTCAAAAAGAAAGAGAAAAAATATGAATGTAAACTAAAAGTCTTTCTGAAGGTATTTTCTGTGTTTCTAGATAAAAAAAATTGTATTTCACCTAAAAAAAAACATAAATAAAGATAAACAGCAGGTCTTCTACCCAACACCAACACCAGAGATATGTCACGATTGGAAGACAACTGAACTGAGAAATGCATTCGAAGGCACAGACCTAAACATGTTCCCTGAAGATGCAGCCTTCCTTTGGAAGGACACAACATCTGCCACACTCCTTCTTTGTTCTAGTGAACTTGAAATTCCAAACATTTCATGTCAGTGGTATGTGTGATGGTATCTCCAGCTACGTATTAATAATATGTATACATACATATATATATATATATATATATATATTTATATATATATATATATATATATATATATATATATATATATATATATGTCTGTGTGTCACAATTGGCAGTGAATTATTGCTCTGCCACAGATATCTCTCTGTTTCTCTCTCTCGCTCTCTCTTATTAATGAGAATAAGTAAATGAAACCAACTAGGTTTCTTGTGACTTCATGATTGATGCTATATAAGAAGCTAGCAAGAACAACTGTAAAAAAGTATAAAATCTAAACAATTAGATTTACTTTCATGGCAAGAAATAAATAAAAAATCATCCGAACTGCATGAGATTCTACAGTGAAGAATTAGACAGATATAAGATAAGATACAGAATACGAGTATCTTTTCATCCAATATTAGCTCTCCTCTTCTGACAACCATGGAGAACTAAGACCTACAGAAACCATTGCATTCAGCTGTGTTATGGAGGCGACATGGTCGAAACCTTCCCGTGAGATAGTATAAACTTGCTTTACAGATCCTGGGAAGAAATCAATTATGTCTTGCAGTGGATCAAAGCGGGAAGATACATCTGCAACAACAAGGAACACCCACATCCTAATCCTTCCTATAATAAATGCTTTAAAATATTTTCGTAAAATAGGGACTTTCATCATTGGCAACTTGCCTCCTGATATACGAGTTACTTAAGATTCCTAATTTTCCTGCATTATTTTTAATCACTTTGTCATTTATAAATTCTGCCCCATCCTTCTATTCACACTGATCTTCTCTCACTTAATCTTCAGTTTATTATTTTATTAGTTTTTCTTTTAGTTCAGAATTGTCTCATGTCTATTGATTTAAATGTATTTGGCAAAGAAATGTGGTATTGTGTGGCGGAATTCAAAACCACAAAAAAAAAACAGTACACAACACTCACCCTGGTCCTCGGTTGCTGGAAGATGGAGTAAGGCGTCCACGGTCGCCAACACAGCACACAAAACCACACAAACCAAACCAAAACAGAAAAACACACGACTCACGAACATACAGCAACAAGAACAGCACACTAACAAGGAAAAACAACAACTCTGCATCAGCACAAAAACAAACTGTTTTAGACCAAAAAAAACGACTGACCGGCACTAGCTCTGACTCAAAACTAACTGCTTCCAAAACCGAAAAATTCCTCACATATATTCCACAGCAGACAGCGCCGTAAACAAATAACGACCTCATCCCTCTTCAACAACGAAGCACTCACTAACAACAATTACACTCTCTCTCTCTCTCTCTCTCTCTCTCTCTCTCTCTCTCTCTCTCTCTCCCTCTCTCTCTCTCTCTCTCTCTCACAAAACGTTGGGAAATGCTAAATAAAAACAAATTTATTCATCCCTCTATAATTCTCCCCCTTTTAGCATTTCCCAGTAATACCTTCCATATTCAAATCGCCTTGCAACACAGATGCTCCTTCTTGAGTCACTCTAGATCCTTCTTGAGCACGCAATCATTCTCTCAGAATCATTCTCTTTTCTAGCAACATTCAAATTTACATTTTCTCCTCCATTCTCTCTCAGATTCACGCTATCTTCTTCACTATTACCACTCTCAATTTCATCCACAATCTCATCTATACCCTCTAACTCGTTCCCGAATACCTCACCCAATTCTTCAATTAACCCATCCCATTCGCTCATTGACCTTTCCAATTCTTGCAACGATTCATTCATGCTTTCAATCACTCGTCTATCTGCTGCGCTCTCTTACTCTTACACTTTCGCTCACCTCCAACCGTTCACTACACGTTCAGTCAACTCAGTTATATCAAACCCGCATATGCTATCGTTCTATTCATACCATCATTCATCCGTATTACGCTTTATCACTCATTTCACTTTGGCACTCACACCTCTATCACACAACACGACCATTCAATTTGCCCGTTCTTTTCCCTTTCTTACGTTTTTTCTACCATACTCTATCAAACAAATTGCTGATTCTCATGCGTAACCCCTCGTATGCATCACGCACCGCTTGGCTTTCTGGAGGATCCACCCATTTAGACCTTCACACTCGGTTTCCCAAATTCCTTTGTCTGATCACCCTTTTTCGTCTACATACACTTGATACATGCCTTCCATTCACATTCGACACACTTCGCTCTCGGTTCTGAACACTTTCTCGCATAATGCCCATTTTACACAGTTGCCACATATTACATTCACTCAGGTACCCTACAGCCATTAGCAATATGACCCATCTGTCCACACCTGTAGCATTTAACCCCCCTATCTATTGTACACTCCTTACCAAATGTCCCGGTTGCCCATCGAAACACGCTCCCAAAGCCACCTACCTCATTCTTTATATGTCCTTCCTTTCCACATCTAAAACACTTCGCTCGACTTCCCTCATCGACCTTCCTTTGTACACTACTATCTAACCCGTCAGCCCGTTGTTCCCTTACAAACCCACCATTCATCCTCACTGGCACCTCCGTGCTCTTACACTCCTATCTGACCACTATCAGCCATTCTCATTGGGCCCCTCAACACCATCCTAAAGCTTCCATCATCTACCCCAGCCGCCACTTACACTTCTGCTCTCTTTATAACCCTGTCAAGCTCTTAATCTTCTACAATTTCCAAAATTTCTCCCCAAGTCAACCTTTCATTCGTCCATCTTTTCTTCTCCTTCCACTTGAGAGTTCACAAGTTCTCTAACTCCATCTGGCACTGTCCCTAACAACTTCCGTACTAACTCCTTACATTCATCTATCATCATCCCAAACACCTTCCTTGCCAACGTCTCAGCCTACAAGCATACAGTGACAGGTTTCCCCAACTTTCGTCTTGCCTCATCAAATTCATTCTTCCTCTTATACTTAACACTCACTCTTTCATGCGCCTGGCTTGCTCAACTAGTCTAGCTTTCACCTTGTCATACTCAACATCTCCCACCTCATAACCCCCTATACATATCAAGCAAAAGCAGTCATATTCTCTAATTCTCGTGCCCACCTCTCTTACTTTCCCCATACTTATCCTATTAAAACCTTTTCATACTCTAAAGAAATCATGCATCTACTTCCATACTCGTGCCACCTTTCACACCGGGGTACCTCCCTCACATACATAGCCTTTCTCACTTCTTTCTCACTTTCCTCTCACTTTCGCTACTTTCCTCTGTCCTTTGTACCCTCTTCCAAGATACAAGAGTCCACTTCCGCACTTACATTCATCTACTCATTACCTCCTCTTCCCCCTCTTTTTATCCTTTTATCCACTCACCTCCATCCGCCTCACCTCACTCTGCCTTCTCCCTCCTTCTTTCCTGCCTTTCCACTTCCCTAACCCTTCTTACCAATTTCCTTTCCTTTCCTTCTTCCTTTTTCTTCCCTGACTTATCCTTACTTTCCTCTGTTCCTTCCCTTGCTTTTCATTCCCTTTTCCTTACCCTGCCTCTGTTCCCTCGTTTCTTGCTTCCTATTCCCATATCACTTTCATCACTCACGCTTCCATTCCACTTCTTCCTCCTTTTCTTTCTCTCTTGCCCTTCACGTTCAGAACCTGCCTCTAACAGCCCCTTCTCCAAACACGCATGAACATACCTTTCACCATTCTTCCACACCTTTCATCATTCCACTCCAACATTTTACCCACCCTCTCTTCTGAATCTTTCATCTCCCTTTCATTTTCTTCTTTGTACTTCTTAGCATTCCCCTGCTCTCAACTGACTCCTCAATCTCTCATTCTCACCCCTCAACCACGTATTCTCGTCTCTCCAACCTCTGAAAGTTCCTCTTCCATCCTTCTCTTCAGTCACACTACCAGCCACCAATCTCAATTGCAGCTCTGTGCAGCTGCCCGTTGAGCGCAAAATATTATGTGGCGGAATTCAAAACCACAAAAAAAAAAAAAAAAAAAAAAACAGTACACAACACTCACCCTGTCGGTTGCTGAAGATGGAGTAAGGCGTCCACGGTCGCCAACACAGCACACAAACCACACAAACAAACCAAAACAGAAAAACACACGACTCACGAACATGCAGCAACAGAACAGCACACTAACAAGGAAAAACAACAACTCTGCATCAACACAAAAACAAACTGTTTTAGACCAAAAACGACTGACCGGCATAGCTCCTGACTCCAAAACTAACTGCTTCCAAAACCGAAATTCCTCACATATATTCTGAACCCAGACAGCGCCGTAAACAAACCAACGACCTCATCCTCTTCCAACCTTGAAGCACTCACTAACGACAATTCTCTCTCTCTCTCTCTCTCTCTCTCTCTCTCTCTCTCTCTCTCTCTCTCTCTCCTCTCTCCTCTCTCTCTCTCACAAAACGTTGGAGTCTTCAAATAAAAACAAATTTATTAAATCCCTCTATAATTCTCCCCTTTTACTTCCCAACCAATACCTTCACACTGCATTCAAATCGCCTTACACACACACCCACGGATGCTCACTAGCAGGTCCTCTAGATAAACCCAGCGGTGCATAATCATTCTCTCAGAATCATTCTCTTTCTAACATTCAAATTTACATTTTCTCCTCCATTTCTCTCAGATTCACGCTATCTTCACTATTACCACTCTCAATTTCATCCACAATCTCATCTATACCCTGTCGTTCTGAATACCTCACCAATTCTTCAATTAACCCATCCCATTCGCTCATTGACCTTTCAATTCTTTTAACGATTCATTCATGCTTTCAATCACTCGTCTATCACTGCTACGCTCTCTTACTCTTACTTTCGCTCCACCTCCAACCGTTCACTTACCTACACGTTCCAGTCAACTCAGTTATATCAAACCGCATGTATATACGTTCTATTCATACCATCCCATTCATCCGTATTACGGCTTTATCACTCATTTTCCTTTAGCTCCACCTCTATCACACAACTTACGACCATTCAGTTGCCACGTTCTTCCCTTTCTTACGTTTTCTACCACCATACTCTATCAAAACAAATTGCTGATTCTCGTAACAACCCACTCACGTACATGCATCACATACCGCTTGCTTCCTGGAATCACCATTTGAACCCACTTCACCTCAGTTTCCAAATTCGCTGTCACAGTCACCCTTTTCGTCTACATACACTTGATACATGCCCTTCCATTTCCACATTCGACACACTTAGCTCTCGGTTCTGAACACTTTCTCGCATAATGCCCATTTTACCAGTTGCCACATATTACATTCACTCCGTTACCCTACAACCATTAGCAATATGATATCTGTCCACACCTGTAGCATTTAACCCCTATCTATTGTACACTCCCTTACCAAATGTCCCGGTTGCCCACCGAAACACTGACCCACCTACACTCATTCTTTGTATGTCCTTCCTTTCCCATCTAAAACACTTCGCTCGACTTCCACTCGACCTTCCCTTTGTACACTACTGTCCCCTAACCCGTCAACCCGTTGTTTCCCTTACAAACCACCATTCATCCTCACTGGCACCTCCACATTACTTGCTCCTCCTATCATGCACTATCAGCCATTCTCATTGGAGCCCCTCAACACTGCATCCCTAAAGCCCAAACTCTGGTACTCTCATCTACCCCAGCCCACACTTACACTTCTGCTCTTTTATAACCCTGTCAGCTCATAATCTACAATTTCAAAATTTCTCCCCAAGTCAACCTTTCATTCGTCCATCTTTTCTTCTCCTTCATGAGTTCACAAATTCTCTATCCATCTGGCACTGTCCTAACAACTTCCCGTGCCCAACTCATACATTCATCTGTCCATCATCCCCAAACTTCTTCCTTGCCAACGTCTCAGCCTACAAGCATACAGTGACAGGTTGGCTTTCATTCTTGCCTCATCAAATTCATTCTTCCTCTTATACTTAACACTCACTTTCATACGCCTCAGCACTCAACTAGTCTAGCTTTCACCTTGTCATACTCAACATCTCACCTCCTGTAACCTATACATATCAAGCTTAAAAAACCCAGTCAAATATTCTCCTAATTCTCGTGCCCACACTCTTACTTTCCCCATACTTATCACAATAAAACCTTTCATACTCCTAAAGAAATCATGCATCTCTACTTCCCTGCTCATTATACCTTTCACACCAGGGTACCTCCTCACATATAGCCCTTTCTCACTTCTTTCTCACTTTCACTCTCACTTCTTCTTTCACTCTGTCCTTTCATACCCTCTTCCAGATACAAAGAGTCCACTTCCGCACTTACATTCATCTTACTCATTACCTCCTCTTCCCCCTCTTTTATCCACTTTTATCCACTCACCTCCATCCGCCTCACTAACTACTGCCTTCACCTCTCCTTCTTTCCTGCCTTTCCCACTTCCTAACCCTTCTTACCAATTTCCTTTCCCTTTCCCTTCTTCCTTTCTTCCCTGACTTATCCTGCTTTCCTCTGTTCCTTCCTTGCTTTTCATTCCCCTTTTCTTACCCTGCCTCTCATTCCTCGTTTCTTGCTTCCTATTCCATATCACTTTCATCCTCTGCTACATTCACTTCTTCCTCCTTTTCTTCTCTTGCCCCTTCACGTTCAGAGAACCTGCCTCCTTAGCCCTTCTCCAAACACACCTTGAACCACCTTTCACCATTTCTTCCACACCTTTCATCATTCCTCCAACTTGTTTACCCACCCTCTCCTTCTGACTCTTTCATCTCCCCTTCATTTCTTCTTTAGCACTTCTTAGCATTCCCCCATCTCCTCAACTGACTCCTCGTCTCTCATTCTCACCCCTCAACCACGTATTCTCGTCTCTCAACCTCACCAGTTCACTCTTTATCCCAGCTACTCTTCAGTCACCTACCAGCCACCAATCTCAATTGCAGCTGCAATACCAGCTACTTACGTTGGGCCTGGAAATATTATGTGGCGGAATTCAAACCACAAAAAAAAAAAAAAACAGTACACAACCTCACCCTGGTCCTCGGTTGCTGGAAGATGGAGTAAGGCGTCCACAGTCATAACACAGCACACAAAACCACACAAACCAAACCAAAACAGAAAACACACGACTCACGAACATGACAACAGAACAGCACACTAACAGGAAAAACAACAACTCTGCATCAGCACAAACAAAACTGTTTAGACCAAAAAAAACTGACGATACGACACTAGCTCTGACTCAAACCTGCTGCTTCAAAACCGAAAAATTCCTCACATATTCCACAGACAGACAGCGCCGTAAACAAACTAACGACCTCATCCCTCTTCCAACAACCGAAGCACTCACTAACGACACTTACACTCTCTCTCTCTCTCTCTCTCTCTCTCTCTCTCTCTCTCTCTCTCTCTCTCTCTCTCTCTCTCTCTCACACACACACACAAAACGTTGGGAAATGCTAAATAAAAACAAATTTATTCATCCCTCTATACCATATGGTGTTTTGTACTCGACTTACATCCTATAATATACCTCCATATTTTACCCTCATGCTTCCTAAATCGTATTCTATCTACCTGGCACAACACTATCCCAGCTTCTCTCCTTCTCTTCATTTCTGCCCATCCTACTCTTCCTGTTACTTCATTTGCCTCTCAAGAAATCCTCCTCTTCCTCCCTTCAAATCTCCTCACTCTTGGCTCCGCATCAACTCATACGTTACCCTCGCGAAAATAAAAATTCGGCGGACAATGCAAGAGAACGATTCAGACGTACAGCTGCCAAATCATTTCGAGTCAGGGAAAGGAGACAACTCATTTGTTTTCTCTCTATCTCTCTCTCTCTCTCTCTCTCTCTCTCTCTCTCTCTCTCTCTCTCTCTCATGTCTGTAGAAATAGCATCGAGATAAAGGGAGTAGGAACCAGTTAAAAAGGTTTTCTTTTATCTAACGAAGGACAAATTGGATCATTATTCTCGTTTGAGTTATAAATCAGTTATCTAACAGTCTCTCTCTCTCTCTCTCTCTCTCTCTCGCACGTCTGTAGAAACCTTCATCTAGATCAAAGGAATCGGAACTAATTAACAAGTTCTATTTTCCCAATAGAATTTATAGGAAGTGGTTCGTTAGAGCAACAAATCATTCACAAAACACTGAAGAACAAACGAATCACAATCCATTTTAACTGGATGAAAACTTGACAACAGGATATATCCTCGTGACATCGTTTCTCACACAAAGACCAAAGTATATATGAAGAATTTCTCACGAGAATTAGTTGCAAAGGAAATAAAAACAACTGGAATTTCATTCTTTTTAACTAAACGATGATGAAACCTGACAGTCTAAGAACTGCCCTTGTGACACAGTTCATCACACGAAACCCATAGCATATACGTATATATATATATATATATATATATATATATATATATATATATATATATATATATATATATATATATATATATATATATAACGAACCAATATGAAACATCGTTCATTTCCGATTAATTGTGGAATCAATTCTAAACGAGACAATCAGGAAATACGAAGGTTAACGAAGGAGAGAGAAAGGACGGCTGTGATTAAGCTGATTTGTCCCTCCTCAACCTAATGGTCAGAGGAAAGGAATTTTAGGCGAGGAGAAATTTATTGCCCTCATTAGCTATTGAAGGGAGTGAGTATGATCAAATCCAAATAATACATGAAATATTCGTTTCCTGGAGAGAGAGAGAGAGAGAGAGAGAAGAGAGAGAGAGAGAGAGAGAAAATTGAAGATGTGATTTGTCTTGAACATAAAATCATTTGTGCTTTATCAAATGAATATTTATATATCATAGATATTGTTGTATGAACATTATACTTTTAACCTAAATATTGACAGTATTTATTCAGTATTTTGTAATTTATATAAAAGCAAATCAAGTGCCTTTTAAACCTCTCTGAAGCGTCTGGCGGCAATATAACATTTCCTGCGCAAAATTACAAATGGTCACGATTCAGAATCAAAGGAGAATTGCAGTCGAGGACAAGAAGAAACAAGTAAACAATATGCCAGCTGCTGAAGCAATCGAAATGTACAGACGCTACAACTTATAATCAATGCCAGCGAAAATTGATCTATCTTTCGGTGGTCTCGGTATATTGCTGCGTGAGCCGTGACCCATGAAAATGTAACCATGGGCCGGTGTTGGCCTATCCTATATCGTTGCCTGAAGCACGATTATGGCTAACTTTAACCTTAAATAAAATAAAAACTACTGAGGAGGCTAGAGGGCGGCAATTTGGTATGTTGATGATTGGAGGGTGAATGACCAACATACCAATTTGCAGCCCTCTAGCCTCAGTAGTTTTGAAGATCTGAGGGCGGACATGAAAAATGAGAACAGAAATAAATGCGAACGGACAGACAAAACCGGCACAATAATTTTCCTTTACAGAAAACTAAAAATGAACCATTTTGACGGAGAAAAATAAATTACCGGCACTTTACTGCTGTTGGCAAATGAATGAAATAAATGATTTGTTCTGTAAAATCTGTTTGTAGTAATCTTCAAAAGTTTGGGTGTTTGAATGCCCCTTATTGGAAATAGAAATTACTCTTAGGAAGAATGTATTTGTATTCAGTTCATATGACTGCAGTTTAAGTGTTGATTAATTGTAATTTTAAAATAGAACTACAGACATTATATCTTTATATTATGAGTTGAAGCCATCAAACAATGTTTTACACAACTGAGAGTATTTTTATATTTTACGTAAGTTTAGTTTATGTTATTTGTAAATTATTCCAGATTTAATACACTCTTATATATTCTTATAAATAATTTTTATCTTATTTATTTAATTTCGTTTCCTTTATATCTTGAAATATATTCATCACAAACATAGTTACTTTTATATCTCCCAATATATTCATCTTTTCTATCGTATGGTTGCCTGAGCAAACATCAGGCATCAAAAGAACTTACATAAACACTCATGAGGCGAGTTCTAAGTATAGCACACGCTTCTGTATAGTTTCCTCATCCGATGAAAGACCTTTCTGTCAAAAGCTTTCATTTCGACGAAAGACCTCTTTGTCAAAAGCTTTCATTTCGACGAAAGCGCTCTTAATCGAATGCTTCCATTCACCCTTTCCAGCGGTTCCAGATGAAACGGCTGAGTCCGACACCTTTCTCGATTCGTGACGAGCGACACTGCGAAGGGCCGGAACGCCGCGGGATCAGTGACAGGGAGAGGACTGGATTTCTGTGCTGGAGAAGGCATCAAAGCGACATTAGATGACCCCGCTAAGGTTGACATGGATTCGCCTGCTTCCAGGTGTGTTGAGATGGTAACACAAGGATAACACAGGGAGTAACGTGAAGGCAAGTATTTCTCTCTCTCTCTCTCTCTCTCTCTCTCTCTCTCTCTCTCTCTCTCTCTCACAAGAACTTTCGTGTGGTTGGTTCATTTTGAAAAATGATCTCTTCCCCTCTCTCTTTCTCATATACGAGAACTTTCTTTCTGTCTATTTAATCTTGAAAGGTGAGAGAGAGAGAGAGAGAGAGAGAGAGAGAGAGAGAGAGAGAGAGAGAGAGAGAGAGAGAGAGAGAGAGAGGGATTTATAACAATTTCAAGACTCCTTTAGAAACCTATTCAAGTGAAACTGACTACTTATTTACGTGAAATTAAACACGAGATCATNAAGGTATCGGTAAATGGGATGCAATTGGTGGAATAATGACAAAAAAATTATTCTTTGGAAGAAAAGGGATTTTCCATATCTCCATAGTTTTGCCGAATGCCGAGCTCCATCTCCTGACCCAGTGAATCGAATTATTTTATTTCGATTGGGTCACAATTTCAATTGGAGCAGCAAATACGGAAAACAGAAAGTGACAGAAATTTAGTCCCCCTAAAAAAAAAAAAAAAAAAAAAAGGATTATTGACGAGGGCAGCAACTACAGTCCCCAGCAAAATATCTTGGAAGAAATATAAACAGCTTGGTAAAAAGGATAAACAACTTTTTGTGAACCAGGAATCAGGATGTGGTGAGGGCAAACAAGTCATTCAGAGGACTCAGGATGTGGTGAGGGCAAACAGGATTATTCAGAGGACTCAGGATGTGGTGAGGGCAAACAAGTCATTCAGAGGACTTCAGGATGTGTTGAGGGTAAACAAGTCATTCAGGAGGACTCAGGATGTGTTGAAGTTTAAACAAGTCATTCAGAGGCAAAGGGGCAGAAAAGGAGAGATGGAGGTGTCCCTTTGTATAGGAGGTTAATTCTTTATAAAGGTTCAAAACACATCAACAGGTTCAACACCCGTAGGTTTTTCTTTTCGTCCCACTAGGAAGTTACCCATCCATGTTACTGGAAGTGTGTAATCCTAAGGATTAAAAGTGTACATATTTATGAAACTGAATAATAAATAATAGGTGGGCTTAAATGTTTAGAAGAGTGCTGTAAATCTGTAAGTCAATAAACATCTACAGTATACATGTTTTTATTTATTTTAGAGTTTTTTTACTTTGCAGGATTTCTCCAGCTCTTTAAAAGCAACTTATATTGTTGTCATCTGGTGAGAAGGCAGAATGGTGTAGCATCAAATTGATATAAATATGCTTGACATATTCTCTTAACCTCTCTAGCCACCGTGAAACAAGGCAATTTATTTTAACAATTATTTTCTTGAGTTAAAACCTCTTTTTCTAATTTTCTGTTGCATACTTCAGAACTATTATATAAAATCTTGGATTAAAAAGAAATCGATAACTGTAATCCAGCTATGCTAAACTTATTCGTTATACAAAATTTAATTCTTCCCTAGAATTTCATCTCTCACTTTCCTGGAACAAGGTACGTATGCTAATTCTTCACAAACTCCCCAAAGGATGATAGCGGCTTTGTATGAAGGAGGTACTGTGAAGATAATAAGAGATCGTTTACACATGAGTGATCTAAGACGCAAAATAGCAGGATATTGTTGGAGCAGTGAAATGGCAGGTGCACAACAGAAGATTACTAGATGTTTAATAACAGAGAAGGTGAAGACATTAAAGTTACTGATATGAATATTTGTCTGTTACGAAGTCACTCTCTGAGGTGTTATGGAATGAAACAACTCTCTCTCTCTCTCTCTCTCTCTCTCTCTCTCTCTCTCTCTCTCTCTCTCTCTCTCTCTGCGTGTTTAACAACAGAGTAGATGATGACCTCAAATATAATGGCTTAAATATGTTTCTATTACAAAGTCACTCTTAGAAGTCTTAAGAAATTGCTAAAACACCCTATCTCTCTCTCTCTCTCTCTCTCTCTCCCTCTCTCTCTCTCTCTCTCTCTCTCTCTCTCTCTCTCTCTCTCTCTCTCTCTCTCTCTCTATACACTAACATATCCAAGCCAGATTTTAACATATTCGCATCACCCTTTTATTGCCTCCATTGGTTTTAAAAGTTTCTCCCCTCATCCGAAATTCCCTTCTAAAGCCATCAACAGGGAAGAGGGCCATCTGCCCTTCCTCTTCGCCTCGTTCTTTCTGCATCGTTATTGTCCTCTTCTGCTTCGTTTCCCTTCTTGTTTTCTTCTTCTCTCGCTTGAGACGATTCTACAATTCCTACCTTTTCTTTCTGATCGATAAGAGGTGATCGTCCGTCATAAGTTTCTCTCTTAAGGTTTCGTCTTTATTTTGATATCAACAAACTCCTTTGGTTACCTTCCGTGAAATTATCTCACAACACAGTTGACAAATCTTGAAAGCAATTACACCTAACCTTATTTATCAGTTCCTCTTCAGAAACTTATTATTCTCTTTCTTTATCTGCTGCTGACGCTACAGAAGCGACCCAGGAAAAAGAAATATGTTCAATTCTCCCTCTCGTAAATTAGGTTTGGAGGCCGTCTGTGGTAATCAGTAAGAATGAGCTTTTTTTATAAAAAAAAAATTTCTTCCGTTCCATTTACGGTTAAGTGGTAGAATTCTCCTTTTTTTGAAACCTGAGGAAAGAGTCGGTGTCGGGCCAGTTGGAAAAACTTGATAGAAGAAAATGGAAGAAAATTCTTAGGAGAGAAAGAGAAAGAAAACTTGAAAAATGAGAAAGGCAGGAATGCTCTTGGAGTAGACAGGTAATATCAAAACTGGACAAGACATAAAATGATAAATGAAAAATGATTCCTGATGTATTTCAAGAAACTGAAAGATTCCCATCTATGAAATTCCCCATAAAAGTAAAGTAAATGACCTAAATGCATTAATATTTTGCCTATATCAGAATGGGAAGCCCTATATCCATACAGATATAAATATACTGTATGTGCAAGATTCAATCCCCATATCACAAAAAACCAAAACCCTAAAGTAGATCACACACAAACAATATAGCGCATTTCACCTACCTCATGGGCACATATACATCCACATATGAAAATCCCTAAAGGAATCCAATACAGCTTTTGAAATGGAGATCCTGAAGTGGGAATAGTATCCTGCTGGATTATGTGTACATTCCTTCTAGAGCTTACGGTTGAAACCGTTATCGATTTTATATATAATCTACATTATTTACCTCATGTATAAGGACTAATCTCTCTCTCTCTCTCTCTCTCTCTCTCTCTCTCTCTCTCTCTCTCTCTCTCTGTGATAAATTTCCTCATTGGACGTGTCGGTATCGTTCTCAGCTAGCACTCTGCTGAGCCCGCGTTTGATTCTCCGACGCGGCCAATGAAAATTAGAAAAATTTATATCTGGTGACAGATTTTCTTTTCTCGTTTTAATGGTTCCGGATTCCACAATAGGCTGTAGGTCCCGTGCTAGGTAACCAATTGGTTCTTAGCCACGTAAAATAAGTCTAATCCTTCAGGTCAGCCCTTAGGAGAGCTGCTAATCAGCTCAGTGGTCTGGTTAAACTACTGGTTAAGCCACTGAATAGTATCAATAATAACTTAACTCACTGTGATAATATCCATTCGTGAATATACAAGCACTCTCTTTTTTTGTCTGTCAAATTTTGCAAGATGCTCTCTCTCTCTCTCTCTCTCTCTCTCTCTCTCTCTCTCTCTCTCTCTCTCTCTCTCTCTCTCTCTGGACATAAGTCTCTCCCCTTGACCTTCATTCTAATTACAGCCCATTATTATGTACACATATATATTCAAAATCTAACTAAAAAACGAAAATATCTACTCTCTTTATATCTAAGAAGATTTGATATTAAGCCACTGAATAGTATCAATAATAATAATAATAATAATAATAATAATAATAATAATAATAATAATAATTATAAATTGTGGTAAATGGCCATTGAAGTAATACCTTACCGTTCAAGATTCTGGTGTGTATTGTGTAGTGTGTGTATGTATTAATATTATTATTAATGTGTGTGTGTGTGTGTGTAGTAGTAGTAGTAGTAGTAGTAGTAGTAGTAGTAGTAGTAGTAGTAGTAGTAGTAGTGGTGGTGGTGGTGGTGGTGGTACTGTGCATTGTTCATTCATTGACCAAAACAGCAGACACCAACTAAGAACAGTTCGAAAAAATCGAAAATCTCTGTCAGTTTTAAACGGTCAGTATTATGTTGAAATTAAAATCAAATGCTTCCAGTAATTTTATTTCAACAAATTCATAAATCATATTCCAGGAGAGATTAATGAAATCAAAACGAGTGAAATAAATAGGTAAAGAAATAATACCAAAAGCAAAACAGAAATGTCCTTATCCCATTCCATTGCTCGTGAGGACGCCTCCCCTAAGCCATTGGAGTGAATCAGTCTTTGTCAGTTCTTATTTGAAATTCTTCTTAAAAGTAACTTGAGTCTTACGTAACTTCAGAACACGCAATCTCTTTAAATAATATATAACTGAAAGAAAAATACGTTCTTTACGTAACACGAACGGATTATAAAATATAAGAATAAACTTGAGTTTTAAGTAACTTCGGAGCAGGTAATCTCTTGTAAAAATGTATTAAAAAGAAAAGTTACGTTCTTTTCATAACACGAACGTATTATAACCTTGAATAACAGCCCACAATATAATGAGTAGGGGAAGGATTTAGATAGGTAAATGTATCAAAGTAAAACATTACGGTAATTATCATAACACGAACGTATTATAACCTTCAATAACAACCCAGAATGTAATGGTAGGCTTCGATGATAAATGTATCAAAACGAAAATTACAATCATTCACCAACACGAACGTATTATAGTCTTGAATAACAGCCAGAATAAAAGTAAGCCAGGAGAAGGATCTCGATAGGTATTGGTTCTCGGTAAAACTAACTGGGAGGAATGTTGAAGGTGAAACCGTCACTGAGAACCAATGGGCGGAGAGAGAGACTGACAGAAAGGCAATTGAGTGGAAAGGAATCGTTTGCGGAGAATTCGCTAATTGGGAGGGTTCAAGGGTGGAGGAATCTTCGTGTATTTTATTTATACATTTATTTACTTTTTAATTTGCTTATTTATCCAAGTTCCTAATTTACATATTTATTTTCTATTTATTTATTCATCTGTTTATTTATTTATTGATTTATTTATTTATATATTTGTCTCTTATTTAGGTTCCTGAAGATTCAGATATAAAAAAAAAATACTTTATTTTTAAACGCGTGCGGTTATCTTAGAAATCTACTTCTTTATTTATTTAGTTCTTCATATAAGCTCCTATTTTTTTATTTATTAATATATCTATTTATTCATTTATATATTAATTTAATAATTTTTATTTGCTTATTTATTTATTCATTTATTAGTCTAAGTTTCTAATGAATCATGTAATATAATGAAAAGTATATTCTTTGTAAAGCCCATTCACTTATCTTACAGAAGGAACACTGGTGAAATATAGTCATGTCATGTGCTGTGCAGGCAGAGAGAGAGAGAGAGAGAGAGAGAGAGAGAGAGAGAGAGAGAGAGAGGAATCACCTCTCTAAGGCAAGTTATAAATGTCATGTGCAAAAAACAATTGTGAAGGAAGAAGAAAGCGGAGGCAAACCCACTGACACCCCACAGACGAAGCGAAAGAGAGAGAGAGAGAGAGAGGGAGAGAGAGAGAGAGAGAGAGAGATGCCCCAGATAGAACCAATTTTGAACTAACCAGCTGAGTCAATTGGTCTCGAAGTATTCCATGAAATGAAAGATTTCTCTTTGCAGGTGTCAACTAAATAGAGAGAGAGAGAGAGAGAGAGAGAGAGAGAGAGAGAGAGAGAGAGAGAGAGAGACCTTATCTAAAAATAATTCGTGATCCTACCACCTAGCCAGTCAGAGAAGCTACCTCAGGTTATAAATGTTGTAAAAGCTGCATTATTAAAAACTTTCCCATTATAGCTCCCCACGTATTGAAAATTGACAGACAGAACTTGTCTCTGAGTTGCCAATGAACTGAATGGTTTCTCTTTGCAGGTGTCGACTAAAGAGATAGAATCTGACATGAAAGATAGAAAACAATGCATATTGAGTATCTCAAGTAAAAAAGGTCTGACTGTGCTTTCGTTATTTTTTTTTACTGTATTATTATCATTGGAGAAACAAATCCACAGTTATATATGGGTATATGTATTGAAAGATAATCTCTACAGAGAGCTTTCGGGAATTTGTTCGATTCCTACCCGCCATAAGTGGTTGTTTCTCCATTTCAAGAGTCATGCTGTTGATGGCCTAGGAGCGAGCTACACCTCCAAACTCCAGCTCGTATATTGTAAAATGATTTGTAATATCGCATTCTAATGAAAGTATGCTAGTTCAGACCACATGCATTTAACTACAAACGTCACTAGCACTGCATCAAAATCGTCTTTGTTACAAGCAACCTCTTGCATATAGGATAAGGGTCTTGAGTCTTAATTGAAGTTGTTCCAGAACTCTCTTACTATACGTTTCTAGGACTACATTTTGCAAGGACTGAGGCTCACAAGCCCGCTCTATTCCCGCATATGATTTAGGTTCTTATTTGACGAGTGATAATTGGTAGAAAAATCTCTACGTATTAGCAAATTTATCCCTCTGATAATATTACTGATAGATAAAAAATAAATATAGATAGTAGACACATAAATAATTCCCAGTATGTTATTTGTCTCCTGAAGTTTATACCAATCGGATAATTACTCATAAATATGCTTTGATATTTTACAAACTCACACACACACACACACATATATATATATATATATATATATATATATATATATATATATATATATATATATATATATATATATATATATATATATATATATATATATATATATATATATATATATATATATATATATATACATACCAATGAGCAAGGGACGGGAATGCCCGAATACAGACATCAAACGGGAAGGCGGACAGGAATACTCTTGAATAGTCATATGATTACATGTTTATTCCCTTTAACGTTTCACAATCAGTTGCAGCATCAGGGTTCTAAATTAAAAGCAAAAGAGCAGTGTCAATGATTACAGAAAAAAATATACAAAGAGCCAAAGCCAGAACATGAAAATCGACAGTCGACTTGAAAGGGAAGTTTTTTACACAAAGGACACCGAGGAACAGGCAAAACACTGAGAAATTAATTAAAACAAATGAACATATAAGGACAAGTAAAAAGACAATTATATTTAAAATCTTTATTATTCAAACACTAAAATTTAAAATCATATTAGGAAAATAAATAAATAAATAAATAAAAGTGACTAAGAGTATGGAGCCAGCTGTCAGTATGACACAAATCAGAAAATGAAGACTTCTTCGGAAGGGAAACAACACAACAAAAACAGTATTCTTACGACATGCTATAAACGAACAGCCAAAGTCTGAGTGTTCAACTTCGGAACAAGCTGTTTTATCATCAAAGACTCGAGTATTGGTAGTTCCACTTGGCTAAAAGTTCGTCCAATTATGCAGAAACCTTTGTTTTCAATGGGAGTTTTACAAAATTTCGCATGACTTCTGATGTTGGAGTGTTCGGGGTTGGAGATTTTTACCCTCGTACGAAAACTTACCCCTCTATGTGAATCTATGCGTACTTTTAGAAGTCTCCGAGTGGTAAGCACAGTGAAAAAATTCTTGTTAAAGTATTTTATTGGTTAATACTATTCTTCTGTTGGTTAACGTGAATGATGGAAACACAATTTTGATACACTTTATATAGTTCTTTATTAGGTCCGCCCAAATTAACATCGATATGGTTATATTGTTAGGCAACATACAACTAGACGCTTGACGTGTAGCGTAACTTGAAGTGATGTGATGTGGTTCAATTACTATGGATAAATGAAAAAGAAATCAACGTATGAATAATATGCTAATTTGTACAAAATTATTAAAGTTAAGAAATAAAGCTTCAAAAGACCTGATAGAAAGAAATTAATAATAAAGCTTAATTTATTAAATTATGCATATAACGGCTAATTACAAAAAGCTAATACTGAAGTCAATATAATTGAGCTCATATAAGGCATACGTTATATACCATGTAGGCTTACAATTGAGGAAAATGATCGCTGTTCTGACAATTATAATAGGCGTTTACTTACAATTGTGTTCCTATAACAAACAGTCCAAATATTCCTCCAGTAAGTACAAAACTTTTCGTTATATTCATTAGATCGTTCTGTATGAAATCTCTTTTAAACTGATAGGATTTCCTCATTTGTTTACAGAAGACGCTGTCCATTACCAAAAGTTCACATGACCAAAGAACTATGCATAAATTAGCTAAAACAGCAACAACAAGTAAAACAATTCATATGGCCGACGTAGACTCAGACAGCAAACTACCACTGATAAACCTTAGCATTAACCATTGTGATAACTAGACAACACAAGCATTATTTACAGTTTATATATATATATATATATATATATATATATATATATATATATATATATATATATATATAATATATATATATATATATATATATATATATATACATATCACATATTATATACATATACATATACATATATATATACATATATATATATATATATATATATATATATATATATATATATATATATATATATCTATATATATATATATATATATATATATATATATATATATATATATATATATATATATATATATATATATATATATATATATATATATATATATATATATATATATGTGTGTGTGTGTGTGTGTGTGTGTGTGTGTGTGTGTGTGTGTGTGCGTGTGTGTGTGTACCATATACCTAAACATAATTCAATAGGCAACTCTTTTCTTCACAAACACATTACTAGGTTTTAATATGATAATCAAAATATTTTTGTAAGATTATTAAAAACCCTGTACTTTAAATAAACTAGAAATAAAACCCTACTTGTAGAGATTTTACTTTCAGTAAATATGTTTTTAGGCGAGATTTGTTAAAAAAAGTAGTAAGCTGATTACAGGATGAGAGAGAGAGAGAGAGAGAGAATAGGAGTAAATATATTTGTAGAGTAGTCTGTAATATTTTTATGGCTTAAATGATGAAAGAAATACAATATATGTACAGTTTCTATATATATATATATATATATATATATATATATATATATATATATATATATATATATATATATATATATATATATATAATCCCTTCTTCATACCAAGGTGAGATAGGGTCATAACCTCCTTCCACATCTGTTTTAAGATTACTGTCATAACCAACTTATATCTCAAAGATACCACAGTAGCGTTGGCCAGCCTGCTCACTGGGTAAGGCATTCTCTCTCTCTCTCTCATACAATCACTCCTCTCTCTCTCTCTCTCTCTCTCTCTCTCTCTCTCTCTCTCTCTCTCTCTCTCTCTCTCTCTCTCTTGTTATCAAGTCACTAACTGAACTAAAAGGAAAAGAACCATAAAATATGTCTAAAAAATAATTTATTCACTAGTCTAACATGGCAAGTAGATTAGAATAAAAATAAAATGAAATGGAATATTTGCATCCATAGTTGTTACTTAGCTAACCAGTGATATGGCGTGGTGCTATCAACATCACCGGATGCAATTCTTTACAACAATAGTAATGGCTCAGTCAAACACGACTGTAGTCATAATAGAAGTCACATTCCCTTCATTTATTTGATGTCTATTCAGTACATCTGAGGAAAAAAGAAAAACACAACTAAATAAAAATAAATGTGGATATTTTCCGCGTTACCAACAGAAGAAATGCACAATATTAAACAAATTTAAATCAACATCAATAAAAATCTTGCTTCAGATAAAAATAAATGGGAAAAAGAGTATTCCAGCGTGGTAACTGGTGCAAACACTCAGTATATATTAAACAATTTAATTAAGCCCATTGAGTTTTTTTGCGGAAATAAAGTTCAGGCTCACGTCACAGGCAGTCTAGAAATTCTTCCAGGAAAGCCAGATCTGAGCACGAAAGGATCTAATCCTGAAATGTCTAACCTGTATTCAGTTGAATTATTCACACCTACTATGACACGCCAGTGAAAACGGAACAAACGAACGCTCCTAGCAGAGCTTGACGACTTCCCAGTGAGATACCCAGCGTATCAGCCAGGGCACGATACCCCTTGTTGCCTGAACAGACTGACGCCAGACCTTTGTTAGCATGACTCACTGAATACATAGGCTGTTTCCATTCACCTTTGCCCAAGAATATCGCCAGAAAGAATGCTAGCTAAAGAAATGAACTATAACGTATTCATCCTAAATGGTTTTCATATATCTATATATATATATATATATATATATATATATATATATATATATATATATATATATATATATATATATATATATATACATGTATATACATATACAAACATACATATATGTATATATATACGTAGACGACCACATGAAAGGTGAAAATTAAAGACCAGGTACCAAGCGCTTTCGTGTATTGCGTACACTTCTTCGGGGTACAAAGTAAAATAAATAAAGATAGACATAAACAAGAAAACTTCACAAAACAAAGATCAAAGCCACTAACAAGCTAAACATCATTACTGAATGCAATCACTAGTTTGAAGTCAAATTGTCCTATACCACTCTTAAGAACTGAAACTACAGTTAGAACAGTCTATTGTAAAAGGTAACATTGTGCTTTCTGCAATTTTACAGACAAGGTAACTATCTAATTAAAAGACCTGAACTAAGGTTCATAAGTTGATTACTAAAATACTTAATAAAAGCAGATTCAATTATATTTCTTTTAACAATATTGTTACGAAAAATGGTCTCTGTGAGTTTTTCAGTCTATAGTGGTTAAAATCAATCGTGCGTACAAATAAAGCACTCGTCCATTGGCCTGTTCGAACTACATAACGATGTTGTTGAAAACGGCAGTCCAGTTCTTTACCAGTTTGACCCAGATATTTATTACCACATCCAGCACAGGAATCGTGTAAATACAGCCATTAATTTGTTTTGGGGTTGAACAATGATATTCTGAGTGTCCTAGTTGTAAACAACAGTTATCTTGAAAATTTTCAGTAATTTTTAATGAAACAAGATTTACGTTATATGGAAGTGTCAAAATATTTTCTCTCTCAAGGCTCCCTATTGTTATTGGAATAAAAATGTTTCTAGCTTTCTGTAAGATTTGTCGATTAAAAACTTTGGGTATTTTAACATAATTCCTAAATCGTAAATTTTACAAAATTCCAGTCTAAAATTCCAGGCTGCATATCATAATGCCATAAAACATGCTACAAAAAACTGAGAGTTTACATTAACGTGTTGATCTGAATAATAGTGGACATAAGAACAGACGTTGGTAGGTTTCTGTAAACATCAAACACAAAAGTTCTATCCCTTCTATGAACCAAAACATCAAAAATGGTAATGAACAATTATTTTCCTCTTCAACGGTGAATTTAATAGAAGAGTGCAAATGGTTACATGTCAAAAAGCTGTTAAAATTTTCGCACATGGGCCAAACACAGAATATGTCATCAACGTATCAACCAAGAACATAGGCAAAATAGCGGGCAATATTTTTACTTCCAAACTCCATATATAGGTTGCTAGAACTGAGAAGGGGATTTCCATAATATCCAAACTTGGTACTAATTTCCGTTAAAAACAAACTTGCAATCCTTAACACATAATTTTATCAATTCTAAAATTTTGTCAGAAGCTAAAGGTTTATCTCCGGGGTTCGTTTGGTTTTTCATGGCTATGTAGAATTTCAGAAAATGAAATTAAATTTATTTAGCTAATAGTTTCAGTGCCTTTTAACCGTAAAATAGAAAAGTTTAATAACTCTGCTGCCCCTAAGGACGTATTCAGTCATATTCTATTAACATTATACAAATATGCTCTCTCACAATTTCATAATTG
The DNA here is from genome assembly GCF_040412425.1 of Macrobrachium rosenbergii. Classification (NCBI taxonomy): domain Eukaryota; kingdom Metazoa; phylum Arthropoda; class Malacostraca; order Decapoda; family Palaemonidae; genus Macrobrachium; species Macrobrachium rosenbergii. Next base: position 73,583,227 of record NC_089781.1, on the reverse strand, counting down.
CTATTCGCACGAATTTTAACGGCTTCTATTATGTAGTAGGTGCAGAAATACATTTATCTGCTTATAAAATCGTACAAAGCCTTAATATTTGGACAAGACGGATTTAATGGGATTTAATGAGAGACTTTACTTAGTAATAATATTGAGCCAAGGTACTTATGAACCTTAACAAAAAATTGCAAAGATTTGGATTTTAGAGCCTATTCAATGAAAATACAAGTTCCACGTAAGAATTATTCTAACAGGTAGCTGTGGTTACGTATTATTGAATTTTTATCTTTCTTTTCTAGAAAAATTTAGATATAGTTTATGTAGATCTGAAACAACCATATATCAAAAAGGATCCGTATTCGGTTTTCAAGACACACACACAAATATATATATATATATATATATATATATATATATATATATATATATATATATATATATATATATATATATATATATATATATATATATATATACTCTCTATCTCTCTCTCTATATATATACATATATATATTTGTGTATGTGTCTTGAAAACTCAACTCTGAATCACTGATATAATTGTTTCAGATCTACATAAACTATAATCTGAAACACTGTAAAGAAGATAAGGGCTGTGTCGCTCTTTCAGACTATGTTGGGAAATGATTTGTTTTGCGTGGAACATATTTTTCATTGAATGAGCTCTAAATGAATCTTTACGATTTGTTAGATTCATAAGTACGAACCAATATTACTAAAAAGTAAAAGTCTTCTCATTGTCCATTATCAGTCAACGTCCAAATATTGGGCGGCTTACGATTTTCTAAGCAGATGAGTAACTGGGCTGCACCTGCCCCATATTAAGCCGTTAAGAAGCCGTGCGGGCTAACAGTATGGTGATGATATATTTATGTAATGTTAATGAAGTATGAATACTTGAAGACGGTAGCTTTTTCTGTTGCGGTTGAAACACTGAAACTTAATGGCTAAATAAATTTAATTTCATTTTCTCAATTCTTCATGAACCAAACAGATAAACATATTCAAACTAATTTAAGAATTCTCAACTTATTCTCGTACTTAACTTCTTGCTTGAAAGGGCTTGAAATAGTAGTATTATACACATATAGATATCTAGGTGCACATGGGTAGGTAGAAATTCGAATATGCAATATACCTCCAAACAGAATTAAAATAACAAAATTACATATTAATCTATAATTATCTGTAACTAAGGAACCGAAGGCGATGGAAAATTCAAGAAGAAGGTTATTACCAAAATACAAAGGAGAAAATCTGTTTAATTATCTAACAAATAATTTCCATACTTATCAATATAGGCACTGATTATGATTCTTAAAATCGAGAAGAAGATAACTATTAAATGCAAAGTGAGAAAAAACATCTATTTAAGTATCTGAAACCAACCAATGCGAGTGTGGGTGCGTGTGTGTCATCCATTTTTAGCAACCTCTTTGTACTTCTCCAGAAAGAGAGAAGGCTTCCTTACTTGGAGGGATGCATTTACATAATAAAAAAGAAATCTGTAAGAATAATAAAAACGTCCCCAGATTCTCTTCCTTTGTTGGGTGTATGGTAGCGAAAAAAGCACAGACTTTATAGTAATCTACAAGGGAAGGATTTTTTCTTTAGGAACAGCATATAAATCAATTCCCTTAGAAATAATTTTGTTTTGGTAAGTATTCAGAAAAGTGACTGGAAATTCAGTAGAGAGGAATATAGGTAAGGAGATGATATTCAATTAAAATACTATATTTCAAATAGATTATTTACAGATTAATATGCATGAGACCAAAGAGGAATATAAGCAAAAACCAGTAGATTTAATATGAAAAATAATTTCTCTATTGCTTCATCTAAAAGAGTTTTATGGTCTAAGTATATTCAGTACCATTAAATTTAAAATAAAAAATCAGCCATCTACTGTTTCACCCAAATTTCCCATTGTGTATTGCAATATGATAATTGATTACCTTCTAGCATTTCCTAATTACAATTATTTCATCATCAAATTATTCAGGCTACATAGGCTAAAGTTCTTTGAAACATGGATTTAAATACTGATTCAGCATGAGATATCAACTGGTTTTCACTGACCACTATTTTACACCTATTTATAGCTAATCCGAAAATTTACTTTAGCTAATGGCACCGAATCATTTGGTATATACAATAACTTATTATAAAGGACTTTAAAGTCTTTCAATGAAAACACAATATAGATCTCTCTCTCTCTCTCTCTCTCTCTCTCTCTCTCTCTCTCTCTACTTATTTTATATATATATATATATATATATATATATATATATATATATATATATATATATATATATATATATATATATATATATATATATATATATATATATATTTGTAATTGATCAGCCATATTAAACGAACAGACATACATGTGACACTGTAACCAACCAAAGGTTACGTAACGTCAGGTGCAGCTGAAGGGTATGCTGAAACATTTTAGATTCAGCGTTCTGCCGGTTACTGAATAGACCCAACCTCAACTCCGGATAAAAAGAGTCTGTGTAAAAGTTATATTCCTTAATCTGTTACAAACAGATAAATAATCTTCGTACTCCGAAAGCTATCGCTCTCATGGTCCATTTTGTACTTGAAATCGATGACAAAGCATTCGTTCTCTCCTCGTGGGGAAAAATAGTGAGTTGATGCAAGTGGAACAAACAAGGTGTTCAGAGCTTTGCTCTTCTTCCTTTCTTTCTTTCTTTCTTTATTTCTTGAAATCTTCAACTGAAAACCTTATGCACAACAGAATACAAGCCTGAAAGAAGGTTTCAAGAAAATCAGCCTGAGGAGAGAGAGAGAAGTTATAGGAAAGATGATAAATGAATAAATATGAGGGAATAGGAAATAAAACCGATACGCCTGAACTGCTGCATTTAGTTAGCTTCACTAAACTAGACAATTGACATGACAGTTCCTCTTTGATGTTTCTTTGAAACAATGATCAAAGACTTTTGCCAATAGACTGTGCGTGAAAATTTGCATGAGTCTTATTTTATCAAATCAGAAAAGTTACTTACCATAAACTATACATTTCCAATTGTACAAACATTATACAGATAAAACAAACTCTCTGATTTTAAAGCTTGAATATTATATATCCTCTAGCTAGATTATGAGTAATAATGATATCACAAACTTCATTTTATTACCAGCGACACGGAATTTTCCTGGAAAGAGGAAATTAGATGAGTTTAAATATATCCTCTCTCCATTTCACCAAGATGGAGATTTGCTGGCATATTATAAGTGAGTTTGGATTGTACATCTTCAGGCTCTTAACAGAATATGTTTAAGTGATTCATGCTCCTTCCAATAATAATAATAATATGCTTAATAATAATAATAATATGTAATAATAATAACAAAGGTACACTGCCTCGTGAAATGATGATCCATTATTACTGAGGTCCATAGTTTTCCCAGTAACATTAATAATAATAATAATAATAATAATAATAATAATAATAATAATAATAATAATAATAATAATAAGAGTACTCTCTGCACCGTGAGACAATGACCCAGGATTCCTGAGGTTCACACTTTCTCCAGCGATTCGATAATTATTTGGAAGTGTCAAGGAACCTCTGTTATATGGTAACACAAGGAAGAGGGACAAGCACGCACACACACATCCCAAACTACTCAAACCTGACAGAAATGGGACCTGGGGTCACTTAGGAAGAAAAAGTCCGATATTAATAGCTCTGCAAGAAGAGAGGGGAATCACATGGTTTATAACTCTATCAGCAGTAGATTCGTCTGACAAGTGTTTTTTTTTTTATATAATGTGGGACGATAGTTCGAGATTAGTGGATTGATTGCTGCGTAGGTGAGTTAATAAAAGAGAGGTATTTTTTTGTATATTGGTATTATTAATTGAAGAAAATTTTGAAATAGTAATGTTTTGTACATTCAGGACATTTCGAAGTACATGAGCATTCGTATCATTGAGTACCTAAAAAGGAGAGTTAATATATATATATATATATATATATATATATATATAACAATATATATATATATATATATATATATCTCTCTATATATATATATATATATATATATATATATATATATATATATATATATATATATATATATATATATATATATATACTATATATATATATATATATATATATATATATATATATATATAATTTTTGTTGAATATGAGTGTTGAAATATAAGTGCTGCAGCATAAAAAATATATTTTCTCACTTCTTTATTGTACAGCTCTTTTAGTAGATGCATATTTATAAATATAATAGTGCCTTCCTTTTCCTCATCTACCAAGATAATATGAAGACGAAAACTCTTTATTACTTCTAATCAGTTCTCCAGATAATAGAATTCATAGGTTCTACTACAAACTAATTTATTCGCATGTCGAACAATATCCACACATTGCAAATCTGCAGTTGGTAACTGAAAGCAATTAATGACATTTCGAGACTTTCCCTCTGGTGGCGAACGATTCAAAATAATAATAAACAAGTAAAAAAAAATGCGCTGAAGTTTCTTCGTCGCAATCGAGTTTTCTGTACATCGTATAATCAAGGCCACCGAAAATAGATCTAGCTTTCGGTGGTCTTGGTGTAATGCTGTAGGAGCCGCGGCCCATGAAACTTTAACCACTGGCCGGTGGTGGCGTATCTATATCGTTGCCAGAAGCACGATTATGGCTAACTTTAACCTTAAATAAAATAAAAACTACTGAGGCCAGAGGGCTGCAATTTGGTGTTTGATGACTGGAGGGTGGATGATCAACATGCCAATTTGCAGCCCTCTATATCAGTAACTGGGCGGACAGAAAAAAAGTGCGGATAAACACAGCAGTTTTCTTTTACAAAGCCAAAAAGCAGAAAGGATTCAGGAAACGAAAACTTGAAAAGAAAACTACTGTCCATGAGGCTTTCAATACGGGCATTGTTAGCCTGTCCATAGTGCCAGCGCACGGTCATATTTGAATTTAACCTGAAATAAAATAAAAACTACTGAGGAGGCTAAAGGGCTGCAATTTGGCATGTTTGATGATTGGAGGGTGGATGATCAACATACCTATAGCCTCAGTAGTTTTTAAGATCTGAGGGAGGACAAAAAAGTGCACACAGAAAAAGTGTTGGCGGACAGACAAATAGCCATCTCAATAGTTTTCTTTTACAGAAAATCAAAAAGAAACGAAGGAAAATATTCGAAAATGGTTTCTGAAAATAATTTCAGCTTGAGCTGAGTCTCTCTGGTGAGTATCTTGTTCTTTGAACAACTCCCTTCTTCTAAAGATTTTCTTGGGTTAATGGACTCGGAAAAGAAACGTCCTCTTCTGCTTTGGTGGTCTATCTATATAGAACAGATTTTTCTGCAGTGTCTATAGATATACTGTAGTTGGAAACGCAGGGTTAAAGGATATAAAGGATAATTATGGGTGCAGTAACGTATCTTTCAAAAAAGGAGTGAAAGTATAAAAATAATCATAGTGTACTTGTTAGAAAAATACATAACTTAGAAATAAAGTGAAGATAATAAACGCATTACTAGATACAAATATGATTTCAGGGTTAATGAAAATAGCACAAGCATGACTGTAGACTATAGCAGCACTTTAATTATTATCAGAAACAAATTTTATCTATTTGTGTTGACAGAATTTCTTTGAAAAGAATTTTCTTGTATACGATATAGAAAAGAGAGACCGTTTTACTCTTACCAAGATGGAAATATAATATGAAGTATGCAGACTTCTAAAATCTTATACTAAGAGAGGAAAAAAATATCTAATACATTTGGCAACATTACTCTATAGCTGATACTAGGTAAATAAATTTGTCGCTTAGAAAGAAAAAATAGAGTTCTCATTTCCTCATACAGTTTTATAAAAAAAATGACGATGTTATAATGACCTAATGCAATAATCATTATAAAGATATAGACCAAAAAACAGACAAAATAATTTTGAGTAAAATATGGAGAAAAGTGGTACATATGCTATATGGCGTAGCCTATAATTTAACCATTCAGGAACTCTGTTCAGTATTTGCATAAGAGAATAGGGTAAGGCAGTGTTATGATAAGCATTCATTACAATATATTATTGGTAATATCTAAATTGCATTGTATGATTAATTCAGACCCTTGCTTTGGGAATATATTCCAGACATAGGACCAGATAGAGGGTTATACCGAACTTGTAAGTAAATTAATTACGTGTATGAAGGCAATGAGAGAGAGAGAGAGAGAGAGAGAGAGAGAGAGAGAGACTCAATAAACGTAGGAGCAGTTTTAGTTGGGGTCATATAATGCTTATAAAAAGTCCCAGTGTATATGTTACTATATATGTATATATATATATACATATATATATATATATATATATATATATATATATATATATATATAACTCTATATATATATATATATATATATGTAATATATGAATGTATATATATATATATATATATATATATATATATATATATATATATATATATATATATATATATATATATATATATATATATATATATATAATTATATATATATATATATATATATATATATATATATATATATATATATATATATATATATATATATATATATATATATATATATATATATATATATATATATATATATACTAACACAACCAACCAGAACTACCTGGGAAGTCAAATGGCAACCAATACACTGTCCTCTAACACCCTCCAATCTTTCTCCCTTCCTCTCCCACTCTCACCCTCTCTCCTCTCCTTTCCTGTTGAGATAATTGCTCCAGTTACATTTGCCAAGCATTTTACATTTAGCCTCCACTCCCCACTTCCTGTGGGCTGAACTTGGACTTAAAGGACATCCCGAGGATTTTACTATTTATCTCAGCGGCCTTGACAGCAGTGGATTAGACACTATCTGTCGTTTTCGGTTATTTTTACATCACCCCTTCCCACCTCTATTCACCCTCTTCCTATCGAGGCTGAACTTGGACTTGAAGGGCATCCAGGAGTGTCACTATTCATCTCAGTGACCTCAAAAACTATGAATTAGACACTAATATCTGTTGTTTTCAGTTGGCCCCAATACACGTCACCTCCTTCCCATCCTTCTCACCCCCTCACTGTCGGGCTGGACATTAAAGGGCATCAGTCAATTATCTCAGTGACCTAGAAAACTATTGATTAGACACTAGTATCAGCCATTTTCAGTTGTTTTTACTTGTTACCCCCTCCCACACAACCCATCCCCTTAGTGCGGGTGATGCCACACAGTGTTCTTTACGAGGTAGTAAGTCATATGTATACCAATTTTGGTTGAAATTGCTCAATGTATTTCAGAGTGTATGTGGAACATACACACACAAAATAGATCATTTATATATAAATATATATATATATATATATATATATATATATATATATATATATATATATATATATATATATATATATATATATATCAGAGAATATGGACAAAATCACACATAACTGGGCTGTCTCTTATTTATCTTATAATAGCCAACGTCTCGTAATTTTATGTACAGAATTAGATCTTCAGGGCTGTGCATAAGAAAAGATAAAAAAATTATAAGTACAGTCTTAAAATAAGGTAAAGGATCAGCTGTGTCCTTATATGTCCTCTGGTGTCATCTATAAATATACTTGCCCTAAATGTATTTCTGGGATTTACGTGGGATCCACCAGTAAGCTTCTTAAGGTGTGCATTGATTCACATTTGGGGAGTTAGTTTTTGCACAGGTGTAGAATCAGACAGAACACTCCAAATATCAGGAACCATTCAAAATAATGTAAAACTTACATTGAGAACAAAGATTTTAGTGTCATCGGTCATACTGCCAACCCTCAAGATTTAACAATCTTAGAGTCGTTATATATAAAACAACTTGTACCATCATTAAATACTGGTCAACTGGTAGCAACTCCTGTGTGGTTTCTTTCCATTTAGTTCCTTACTGTCTCACCTCTAGGTTGGTTGTGTTTTTATTCATTTCATTCTTACTGTGTTATATTTTAAAAGAATTTTAAGATTGTACTTATAAAATTGTTTTGATCTTTTCTTACGCGCAACCCTGGTCTGGTGCATAATTGCAAACGTTGGCTATAAAATAAATAAGACAACCTAGTGATGTGTGGTTTTCGTCTGTCTTCCTCTGGATATGTTTCCTGCAGTATTTCCCTGTTCCCTGTATCACTATATATATATATATATATATATATATATATATATATATATATATATATATATATATATATATATATATATATATATATATATATATATATATATATATATATATATATATATATATATATATATATATATATATATATATATATATATATATATATATATATATATATATATATATATGTGTGTGTGTGTGTGTGTGTGTGTGTCTATCTATCAATATTTTTTTATTATAATAATATTGTGTGTGTGTGTGTGTGTGTATTATTATTATTGCTTTTTATTGCTAAACACAAAAAGTTTGTCATTTAGTTAGAACATTCACTCTTATGTTGGTGCTGCGGTCGGGTTAGGTTAGGCTAGTGAATACCATAGAATGTACCAGTAGGCTAGGTCTAAAACATCACGATTATAGGAGGTAGCATATAATAACCGTAAGCACCTTCCAGTCCTGTTATAATTAGGTAAAGTAATGATTGAAGCTCATATCCTATCTAGGGTTAGGTAGATCTGTTCAGCTTAATAGGCTACACAGGACAAATCTGCTCAGGGAAAAGAGTAACCTAATAGAGGCGAACTGCTTGATTAGTACAGACCTTCACGCCCGAAAAGGGAGTGAAGGCCCCCTTAAGGGGGGGGGGGGAGCTTTTATAAACATTTTCTGCTGTTCGCCCGCGATGCATTTATTTGTAGTAATATCAGATGAACCAAGGCAGGAAATGATGGGTGTATCAACAGCATTACTATTTCACAGAGACGATTCAAATTTAATGTTCTTTATCAACTCATAGCAATTTTTAGGTAGCATTAGGCATTTAACCCCATAGGAAAAATTTCCACAATCAACCTTATGATAGGTGGCCTTAAGTTTTTTACCTGTTCTCTTTGGCGAATGTTTTTGACAAAGTTTCAGGCCCCTGAGGGTTGGACAAGACAAAGAGAGTTTAACTATCGAAGGTAGAGCACATCAGCTTTTCCTTCTCGGACAACCCTTTGTCCCTTTGGCTGTAGTCTATATTACTAGTGAAGTGGTGAATCACACCCAGAACTTCCAATCGTCCGTTGTATGCGCAACAACTAATCGTCCAAGGTAAAGTCTGTGTTTTGTTCAAAACTTCGTCAGTTACTAGCCCCTTTGTCTGTATTTCCAGTTTCCTTGTTTCGTCCTTCCGCCACCCTAATTATTAGGTTACCAAGCCACAATTTACTTTCACAAAGTCTAGATTAAGCATGATTTATATTGTTTAGCGACATTCAACTATTCTAGTGAATTAACTAGGAAGTAGGGAAGGTTAAGCAAGTCATTTTATTCTTTGTGCCGCCTTGTGTCTCATATCCCTTGTTCGGAAGAGCTGTTGTGTTTTCAATACCATATTAACAAGTAGAGATTGACTGCGTCCGAAGGCGGGCGACGTTTATCGTAAAGTCCTTATTCAGTGAATATTTTTTTTTGTGCCGAGAGTAGCTCCTCGGCTGGCGACCTTGAGTGTTTAAACGGCTGTCTTTGAGGCTAATTTGTTGCTTTCATTGACAGGTTACGTGTTTCCTTGGCATGTAGGGCCTTATAAATTACGTGAATCAAGTAATAAACTCATCAGCCAACCCTCACATGTAACAATATATATATAATATATATATATATATATATATATATATATATATATATATATATATATATATATATATATATATATATATTTCTCCTGGATATGAGGCTAAACTGTATCCGGTTGCAAAGCTTTTTGCTAAAGGACATAATGAGGTTACCTTGAATTGCAACTACCTCCAGGTCACCCTTGGGAAAGGTGTAGTACCTGTAAACCTCCCTTGCTAGGGTACAGCTCCACTGCCTTGTGGATAAACTTTTAGTTAAAGGCTAAGGAGAAGGAAAACTCCCAATTTAAAACCCCTACTGCCTTGTATGGTCAACCTTTTAGGTAAAGGCTAGGTCTATGGCTTATAACCATAGCATGGAAGAGAACTGAGACCTCACCATGTATAACCTCCAAGAATAATCATGGCTACGTCACAAAGAAGATTACAGATGAACGGCGTTAGTGGGAACTACGTCAGAATGGATGATGTGGTTGTCTCCTGCCCGGTCAAACTAGTCATGTGGTGCAGGTGGCATTTGACCGTCATCAAGCTACTGCCCCAAAAAGAAAAGAAAGAAATGTAATAACAACCCAAAGACAACAGAAAACAAGGAAAATAAGGATAGCTACTTGGAATGTTAGAACATTATATCAGGCTGGAAAGAAAATGAATGTAGAGAGAAAATGGAAAGAATGAAGCTACAAGTATTAGGGGCTTAGTGAGGTTAGATGGCCAGGAGTGGGATGTTCTCCAACTTCAACAGGAGGAACCTTCATATACTCGGGAGGCCAGAGTGCTGAGAGAGGTGTTGGTGTGATTCTAGACAAATCTGTGAAACCATTTTTGATAGGCTATTGGGCTGTATCTGACAGGATTTTGTTGGTGCGTATAAAAGCCACACCATTCAATATATGCGTAATACAAGTATATGCACCTACATCTGAACATGATGAAGAGGATGTTGATCAATTCTATCTAGAGTTAAATCAGGCAAGAGAGCAGTGCAAAGAGCATGAAGTAATTATGGTTACTGGTGACCTCAATGCGAAGGTGGGACAAGGAAGAACAGCGGATATTGTTGGGCCTTTGGATTAGGTAGAAGAAATGAGAGAGAAACAGATTTGTAGACTGGTGCTTAGAGAGAGAACAGATTATATCAAACACCTGGTTTAAGCACCACCCAAGACATCTCTGGACATGGAAAAGCCCTGGTGACAGAGTTAGAAACCAAATAGACTTTCTAACCATCAATAAAAGATTTAGGAACTCTGTCAAGCAAGTGAAAACCTACCCAGGAGCCGACTGTAATAGTGACCATGTACCAGTTGTAGCAACAGTGATGGTGAAGTTGAAAAATCAGAGGAAGAGTACACCTAAATCAAAGAGGCAACTGAAATTATTGAAAACAGAGGAAATGAAGAACCAATATAATATGATTGTAAGAAATAGATATGACCAGCTTAAGGAGGAAGGCCCAGTGCTCCAACATCCTCAGCAAAAGTGGCAAAATATGGAAAATGCAATAAGAGAAGGTAATGAAATAATACCATCAACAGAAAGGAGAGCTCGAGAGAATGGATGACAGAAGATATCTTGATAATGATGGATGAAAGAAGGCTACAGAAGGGTAAAAATTAAGATAGATATAGAGCTCTGATAGAACTATTAAGAGGGAATGCACAAGGGCAAAGGAGAAATGGATGGATGAGATTTGTGAGGAGGTAGAAGATTTGGATAAAAGGGATGAACGGAGAAAGTATGATAAGGTGAAAGAAATTACTTTTAAAAAGAAGAGAAGTATCAGCACTGGTATCAAAAGGGATGGAACCATAGTAATGGAGTCAAAAGAAATATTGGAAAGATGGACGGAATATATTGGAGAATTGTTTGATGATGATAGAATAGAACATCTAGACTTCAATGACAACGGAGAAGGACCAAGTATAATCAGATCAGAGATAGAGGCATCTTTAAAACAAATGAAAAGCGATAAAGCAACAGGTGATGATGGAATAGCAGCAGAGATGTTGGTAGCTCTGGGAGAATACATCATTGATATATTAATGGAAATAGTGGAAGGAATATATGAAGATGGAGAGCCTGCAACACAGATGTACAAATCAACATTTATCACAATGCCAAAAATACCAGGAACACTTGAGTGCAATAAACACTGACTATCAGTATCATGAGTCAGATCACAAAATAATATTAAGGATTGTTTTGAATAGAATAAGAAATAAGATACTCCCAGAGACTGGCAATGAACAGTGTGGTTTTATGAGAGATAAAGGGACAAGAAATGCAATTTTTATTTTGAGAATGTTGATGGAGTGAGCAATAGAAGTGAAAAAGATCTATATATTTGTTTTGTTGACTATGAAAAGGCTTTTGATCGGGTTAGATATGTAGACCTTATAAGGATATTGGAACAGATAAATATCGATGGGAAAGATCTAAGATTGATAAAGAATTTATATTGGAATCAAGAGGCATCAGTGAAAGTAGAAAATGAATCAGAGACTCGGCACATCAAGAGAGGTGTAAGACAGGGTTGTGTGTTTATCACCTGATCTCTTCAATTTATATAGTGAAATGATAATTAGAGATCTCAGAGATATGGAAGGAATTAAGGTTGGAGGAGTCAATATTATAATATCAGATATGCTGATGATACAGCACTTGTTGCAGACTCATGATAAACTTCAAGCTTTAGTCAGTACTTTACACGAGTCAAGCAGAGAAAGAGGTCTGTCAATAAATATTAAGAAAACAGAAGTTATGGTTATCTCCAAAGATGAAATCCCCCAAGAACAGATATAAGAATTAATGCTGAAACAGTTAAACAAACCGATAGTTTTAATTATTTAGGATGCACTGTCACAAGTGATGGAAAATGCGAAAAAGAGATCAGGAAGAGAATATCCATGGCAAAAGATGCATTTGGTAAGATAAAGAGATTAGTCACCAACTCAAAATATCGATGAATCTTAGGAGAAGATTGGTGAAATGTTTTGTTTGGTCTGTATTGTTGTATGGCTGTGAAACTTGGACCTTGAGGAAGGCAGATGAGGAGAGGTTACAGGCTGCAGAAATGTGGTTTTGGAGAAGGATGCTGAAAATATCATGGACAGAAAGGAAAACTAATGAGCAGGTATTAGAGAGAGTAGGCATTGAGAGAGAACGTTTGGCTTCAGTGAGAGGTAGACAAATGCGGTTTGTGGGTCACATAGTGAGAAGACAAGAAGCTCTTGGGCACTCTCCAGGGCCGCATCCCCAGCCTGGCAGTATATATGCCTTCCTACGAGGAAACAGCCTTCGGGTCGGACCCTTCCCTTCAAGGCTGCCCACAAGAAACTGGCAAGCCTTGGGGGCTTTTGGGCACCATCCTTGATAGTCCCAGAGGTATGGGGGTTTTATTTATGTTTTTGACCCAAAATATTCAGTGGGTGTTTTTTATGTAGAAAATTTTGAGGCCATCAAAAATGCAACTCTTACAACCCTAAAGGTAGACACAAATTCACAATATCGATTTAAAGTGATTCATCTCGGTTTTTAGTTTTGTTTGGGATTGGTTTCACAGAATATATGCTTAAATCCATATAAACTGAGGAAACTGGCACTAAAGTGGACTTACAAAGACAAATTTGTGATGCTGATTTCAAATGTGACTTTGTTTGCTCTAAACATTTTTTATAACCCCCCTAATTTGCATTTCAAGATGACCACCGATCTAAACGCCAATCCAACACAAGGTTTCTATATTGACAACTCCAGTAGCTAACCATAAACATAAAGCCAACATTCTTAGTGGATGTTTTTGAAAGGAAAAAATCTCAGAATTTGAAATCTGATATAGTTGTATACCTGTCTGTTGCCATTAATTCATTATATTAGTTTGAAAGTATGTCAATCTTCAATGTTTTTCGGCATTTTTACAGTCTACTGTAGATATTGCACAGCCCGAGAGTCCATCTGACTTATCTAAATAATCTAATATTTAATTAATTCCATTAGCTAATATTATTTAATTAATGAATAATGCAGAACAAGGATGAATAATAATTTAGCAAAATTTAACGGCTGAATTGTTTAAGCTCAAAATATTTGAATAAACTATTAAACTACATGATAGCAAAAGTACTTTTGTTACAGAAGTTATAACAAAGTATCATCTAGTCAATTCACATGGAAAGTGGTACGTTTATAAGTCACCCATCAGTATTTCAGTAGCCTTGCATGGTAGTTTTGCTGTGGTGTAATAATGTGAATGTGATGCATAGTATGGCCTACAGTATTTAACCCTGCTTGTTTATATGTAGATGCTTTGGCAGTAGTGGTGGTGTAAGTGTTTGCATGACATGCATGTTTCTAATTTTCAGTCGAGGAAAAATGGCATCTAATCTACCAGGAAAGACCTGCAGCCTTCATCTGGAGAGAAGGAGCACAGAGGAGATGAAGTCTTATACTGAAGAAACCTGGACAACAATATATATATAACATAATATATATATAAATATACGAGTGTATATATATATATATATATATATATTTTTTTATACAGGAGAGCCCAATGGCTCGGTTGGTAGAGCAGCAGCCTCAGACTTCATAAGAAGTCTGTGGCGCGGGTTCAAATCCAAAGCCGACCAGTCAGAGAGGCGGATACTTTGCTATCCGTGTAGACACCTGGGATTATGGCGTGTAATCACGGATAGGTTTGCTGAAAGCAAATGGGTGTTACAGACTAATACACACACAAACAAAGCCAATCCAACTTCTTCTAAAAACATAACAGACACCTCACATGTCTCGAACTGTCAGCCTAACCGCTCACGTCTCCTCGCTGCCGGGAGAAAGGGAGCTGGGGATTTGGTACGATACATATATACGTGCTACAGGGGTCTAAGTGATGTCAGACAGGGTATCCGATCAAGGCTACGGCCTACCCCAACGCCAAATCAAAGTCCTTCAAAAGAAGGCATTGTACTTACCCCATATGAAAAAATGGGAAAAAGCACGTTAAATGAAGAAGAAGAAGAATATATATATATATATATATATATATATATATATATATATATATATATATATATATATATATATATATATATATATATATATATATATATATATATATTGTGTGTATATATATACCAACCTGTCGGTGCCTAGAAAAACTCTGAATGACATTCGATAAAATGACCGTCCTCACCCGCTTTCTTCTCAACACCTCCAAGTTTACCCGTCCTTTCTTCCGCCATTTCATCGAAACTGCCACTAAAATTGCTAGTAGACAACAGTTTATCGGAGGAGACAGTCCATTCCCTAGAACGGATAAACTGTCGGTATTATTACATAAATATCTATAGGATTACTCATTTCACTGCTGGATCCTTCAACGCTATTTGTAGGCCGTTATAAGGCCAAATCATACAATAAAACTCTAAAACAATATTTCCAGGCGATACAGACAGTTGGTTTTAGGAACGTTTTAAGCATAACAATAAATTACAACACATTATCTTTACAATGACATAAAATTTCTTAACGTGGAATTGTGTATAAAGTTACATGTAGGGCATCTATAAACTTGGTCAATCCGTACAATAACGTAATCATGATTCAAACAAAATCTTTCCCTTATTAGGAGGAACGTTATGCAATAGATATTTATTGTTTTGAATAATACGCGTTGATACAAGATAGATATGAATATATATCTTTCTAAAGGTAAAAACGAAGAAACGAACGAACTAATAACTAAATTCGCATTTGAACGAATAAAAAAAAGAGGAAATATAGTACATGTTGA
>NC_089781.1:73512587-73557587 GCF_040412425.1 Macrobrachium rosenbergii | reverse complement strand
CCTAATGAATTATGCAGTCTCGATGACCTGGAAAGCGCTCAACTTCTGATTATAGTTTCAGAAGGTTTTATCTCGTACTGCCTCCCAAGCATTTAATGATAAAAAATTTTGGTTTTAATTTTACGAAACATTTGTTCTTGTAATTAAAAGATACTACTACATGCACACAGAAATAAATGTAGAAACAAAGAAATTACACTGGAACCCAGGCACGGAAGTAGCACAGACATACAGGTCTACAAAAATTATAGAATATAAAAATCCCCTAATGTACGAGATAAAGTTAACTTAAAAAGGAAATTAATGATGTAGAAGGATATACCGGTCGCTTAGTTACTCGGAAACAATATAAAGAAAATTAAGAGAAATAAAGGAATTTAAATTTTAATAGTTAGAAAAATATCCTTGTGTATATATATATATATATATATATATATATATATATATATATATATATATATATATATATATATATATATATACAATTGTATATATATATATAAAACTTTATCAAATACACAATTGTTCTGTGTTAGTAGAATTAACTAAAAGGACCTCATTCAAACCGGATGGTATCTAATGGAGTATTTATTCAGAAATATATTATATATATTTCTTGGACAAACAGTCCACAGATACTTGATAATGTGGACTATGCCCAAGAAAGCTTGTAACTTTTCTGAATAAATACTATAATTAGATGAGGTCCTATTAGTATATATATATATATATATATATATATATATATATATATATATATATATATATATATATATATATATATATATATATATATATATATATATATATATATATATATATAGAGAGAGAGAGAGAGAGAGAGAGAGAGAGAGAGAGAGAGAGAGAGAGAGAGAGAGAGAGCATTTATATTATCTTATATGCATGTATGTATGTAAGTGTATATATATACTGTATATGTATATGTATATATATAAAGTTTGTGTGACATGTATATATATAAAGTATATATATATATATATATATATATATATATATATATATATATATAAAAGTACTTGGGGATATTTTAAAAGAGTGCTTACTTGATGAAAAAAAAATGGGCTTTAAGCACCACTGGCTTTACATTTCTCATATACAAATGGATAGAATGAACCTGATCTTAGCGAAGTGACACAACTCTCAGCCTTACATTGTGGGTAGATCTTCCAATGCACTACTTTTCTGTTCACCCTCTAGTTTCCAATGGATCGTAAAAACTTGATTGAATCTCTCCCGAACTTCATTAGTTTTTTGCGACCCTCCCCTCCTTCCTTCCTGTTCGTGTCGTCTTGTATTCATGAATTATTTGAACCTCCCATCATGTTTTATAAATCCCGCTCCTACCCTATTTCTTTTGTCTTTGAAAATTTTTCTAAAAAATAAAGTACATCCCATGACGCACTTTACGCACTTTGTGATGTATTATTATTTCATGTTTGAATATCTTGTTATGGATATCAGCAATATCTATATTCAACGAGTAAAACTAGTAGTTGATAATTTGTATCGTATTTTTTCGTTTAAGGTCTCGCATTTAGCAATATTATTTTGTATAAAGTAGCATTGTCTGGTTTTTTATACCAGAGGAAACCTCAAAGACGAATTAGAGTGGAAATTCCAGGGGATTCATGGAACATTACCTTAGGTTTATAATTGGGCAAATAGAACCCAATTACAGCATTATGAATGGCAGCTCATTATTGTAGAAAAGTTTTCACTGAAGACTGAAATTAGAGAGGAATATGGAAAGTAAATTCTTCAGCGGTCTGAAGATTAATTGTTCGTATTAAGGTTGTTCAAACACTATGTTCGAGACCACAGGGACAGAGGTACAGTATTACAGATTACCTGGAGGGAAATTATTTAGATACAAGTGTTTAATGCCAGTTTCAGTGCGGATTCAATTAATCCTGAGCGTGCAGTGATGTTCTCTTCATTTTCAATTTAAGTATTACATTGGTGATTTGCAATCCCGGTTGCTTCAATTGAAAATAAATACTTGTTTTTGGCTTGAAACTTGTTTACCTTCAAATATTCCTTCCGCAGTGAAGTCCATATTGCTTTGGACGTTTCAGGTATAATTTTCCCCTAGTGATTGGGCAGAAATGATGGTGGTGGCCTTTAAATCCTCGCAACTTCGTCCAGTTGCGACGAATCTCAGTGTGGCTATCAACCTTTCATGGGTTGATATGGATTTTCGCATACAAGTTCTTGTTTTTTTTTTATGAAGGGGTTTATTGTGGAGAGCAATTCCAAAAAAAGTCTCATGGTCCATTCTAAGATAATTAAACCAGTCGCCTCTCTCAAATAATAATCCTGACAAAATGTTCATGTGAGATAGCTTTTGTCTTTTCAACAACCAGTCTTTTTTGTCCATTTTTCTTGTTTGCGTTTCTTTTTAGTTAACATTACCAACACACCAACTGTGCTCAGACAAAGTGTCTCCATATCTTTTGGCGTAAGAGGGGTGGCCATGGCTGTCCTCTCACCACACAATCACAAGAAGAACTGAGACTATACCTGCAAGCCGAAGTGAATAGTGTGTGGATAGGACTGCAGTTCTTCAGTCTTTCAGTTCACTCCAACTGACAGTTTGGAGTGAGCGTGTATGGGGGCCCTTAGGTCGCTTGGCCCATTTGCCTTAGTGATTCAAGACCTAAACAAATTGGCAGTAAGGAAAGAAAATCACCTATGGTTGCTGTCTTTTGAATTCTCTCTCACTTTTATCGAAACATACTATACAAAACAAACGTTATAAAGCCCTAATAAAAGCCTGTTAGCTACTAGATGATCAGAAACTGACGAGGTTACCTCAATGGAAAATTATCTCAAGGTATAAATATTCATAACAACAGTCCAATGAGCGGTGAAGTTATGGAGAAAGAACAACCAGACCTTCAGTCAAGAAGGTGATACCAGAACAAGAGATTTCTATTAAAACGCAGGTGGTAGTGTCTGCAATAGCAGAGTATGAAACATTTTCCATTTGTGCAATGCGATGGTACTAGAAATAATCAACTGTACCTTTGACACGGTTAACCGACACTGTGACAGTGGGAAAAATAACAGACTGCATATTCGTGGCAGTTAACAAACAAACTGAATTAAGAAAATTTTCTGAACTCACGCAAATGAAAATAATATGAAAAGTTTATCATTTGCCAATACTCTCTTGAAGTTTATGGAATTAACAATATGACAAGAGGTAGTGTAGAAATGAAAAAAAAAACCTCGGCGAAACCTTCCAAAACACCCCTCGATATTCACATTAAAAACGTCATATCTTTGCCGGAATAAACCAAAACACACAAGACGACTAACAAAACAATGACAGTAAAACAAGATAAAACCGTTTTCCTTACAAAACACCCCCTGGTATGAAGTTCAGCAGAAATAAAAAATGAAGAAGCAAATACTTACATCGTGTTCAGTCCAGTGTTGAAAATCCAGATCGTGGAGGGAGCCATGGAATTTCATTTCAAAGTAGCATAGCACATATGTTTGTGGGTAAAACAGAACGACATTTTTCGATGAGCATTTTGACATCCGGATTAGATATTAGATATCTGTCTGTGTCCACCGGATCATATTTCAGCCAAGGATGGAGGCCAATATAGGCACTACGTAAAAATAGAGGCCATTTTTTGTTCCGGAACGTAAATGGGAAAGAAATGTCTGGTTACAAAGGAGCCTCTCCACGTACGTGTTATAGTTTGCCATTTTTCAGCTATCAAAGGTATTATATTAGTAAAGATTACTTCTAAATACTTCTTTTCAATGAAGTCAAAGGAAGGGCAATGGAACAGGTCACCCAATACTGAAACAAAGAAAGTTTTGGGAACAAGGCAATAGTTAAACACTGAAGAAGCGACGGACCCCCACTTGAAGGATGAAAGGTTTGTCAAGTGGGAGAAAACGAAAGAAATAAAAAATTCAAGTCCTTCCCTGGAGAAAAATGAAAGTTCCCACATGCACAAAACGAGGATTACCGATCTCCAAAGAAAAAATGTAGGAAGAGGAGGATGGAAGCCAGACATTAAAAGGGAAATACGCTTTAAAAACTTTCATGCGAGATTATGTTGGGATACGAAAAGAATGAGGTTAACAAACTCATCCCTGATGATTGCTGAGAA
Source organism: Macrobrachium rosenbergii (assembly GCF_040412425.1). Lineage (NCBI taxonomy): Eukaryota > Metazoa > Arthropoda > Malacostraca > Decapoda > Palaemonidae > Macrobrachium > Macrobrachium rosenbergii. The sequence goes on along the minus strand of NC_089781.1, from coordinate 73,553,433 downwards.
ACCGTAAAGCTATGCACTTCTGGCATTTAACACCCAAATGGGAAAAATGATGTATGTATATATATATATATATATATATATATATATATATATATATATATATATATATATATATATATATATATATATATATATATATATATATATATATATATATTATATGTATATGTGTGTGAGTGTGTTTATGAAGTGAAAGAGGCAGGTGGCAGATGTGTAAAACGATAAATTTTGGATTTGAATAGTCTTTTTATTTACTACTAACGCAATACCTGTATTGGAATATTTACCAACCATTAACTTGAATGTCAATGATATATAATTATTGAAATATTCGTGCACTACTAATCCTTGTTCAATTTATGACAAAAGTCCCCTGAAGTTTCGGGACATGGACCATAAAGGTTTAAACAGATATCCTTTTCGTGTAAGAGAAGACATCTTTTTAGTGCCCGTATTGGTGGTCATTGCGGTTACGATTGATTAAATCAGGCGACAAGGTATTATTGTTAAAATCAGAAAAATCTGCATCAATTATAAATTCTATATATTTTCAGATCTGCCCATGTTAATAATGATAAAATCGAGTAATTCTCAACTCGCGAAGCAACTGAGCAATTACACAGTCAATCACTTACCAAATCGCATAACATTATATAACAATCAATTACTCAGTTAGATAATAAGCTATCCATGAGGGATAAATCAGTGATCTAATCGAGCAATAAGACAATAATTCTTACCCTAATCAATTATTTCGAGAGGAAGACAAACCAAAGTGCTGAAGTTTAATCAGGTAACACATCAGAAGAGCAAATACTTTGTAGTAACTGATAAATTTCATACCAAAGAGCTTGAAAATTTCACAGGGATAAGAAATGTTCCCCAAAGGCATCGTTCTTTAGAGCAGCTAATACTACCCAAAAATTTAAACCAGAGTAAACTGAAACTGAAGAGCAAACATTTCTAACTTTGACTTTCGAAGAGCATTTGTGTCGTATAAAATGGTAGTTCAGTTTACGTGTGCTGGTGTGGATTTTATACGATAAACAATAAACACCATAAATATTAACACAAAAGTGGTTCAGTGATAATTCCCAAAAAATAAAAAATTTGAATTTTATATAGATCATGAGTGCTTTGCAGAAATAAATGAAAGACCCACGTGATATAATCTACTAATTTCTCGAAACTATTGTTACCTTACGCACAAAGTCAAGGAAACAATAAACGTATATGTGTATGTATATATATATATATATATATATATATATATATATATATATATATATATATATATATATATATTTAAATGTTAGAAGAAAGAACATATATCAGAGAACACTTCCTTGACGTCTATCGCGTTATGTGCATATAATTTAAGTCTAGAAAAAACAAAGCTATAAAGCAGAATTATTTTGATGATTATTATAAAGAGTAAAGTGCATTAGCATATATACTTATAATTTTGTTACCCGAAACCAAAATTTTGAGACACCAATAGAATTTTATATCTGAACTTTATATATATATATATATATATATATATATATATATATAATATATATATATATATATATATATATATATATATATATATATATATATATATATATATATATATACTGCATGGTTGAAATCAACCACATAGCAAAATCAGTTTGAATAAGTACATTATTCGATGTAATGATCTCCATGGGAGTTTCTGAATAAACGATCGTGGAATCGATTGCTCCAACTGAACGAGGAACACAAACTTTGGTTAAAGGAACAACTGGGTGAAGTTCTTTTTTTCTTGGGTGTCCAAACGATCATAATTGATTACCGCAGTAATAATAATAATAATAATAATAATAATAATAATAATAATAATAATAATATGCGAAGGAAGAAGACCCTCTTTAAGGCAAGTTTTGTTGAATAAAATGGCTGGATTTTGGGAATTGATTCTATACTGAGTTTTCTCAATTCTAATAATTCGCTTTTCCTGCACACCAATATTAGTCAGTATTGTCCAATGTTCATATTTCGGTGGATGAAACAGCGTACTTCTTACAGCAGAAATTCTTTATTTGAAAGTATTGCAGCAGGTTACTGAAACCTAGGATGTAAAGCCGTAGATTTTCCTGGTGGTTTCTCTTCTTTTTCCTTTTTCTGACGTCTGTCTGGTATTTTTCAGCACTTTTTCTGTCGACATGTTTCGACCAGCTCGATGGTCATCTTCTGGACGTTGGGACGAGTTCCGAGACACCGGGTTGTTGTTGTATTGTATTAAGCCAACTCTTGTGTTGGCACGGGCCTTTCCCTTGTTTGGCCCGTATTGACACCGGGCGCTCGTGGCCGTATATATAGGGGATCTCAGATCAGGTCGATTTTTCATTGGCTGCCTGAGGCGATTCTCCTCGGGCGTAGTCTCCTCTCGCGCTATGATGGTTGTATGCGCTCTTGCGTGCGTGCGCTGGAGTGCACGTTAATGAGTGTACTATTCGGAGGGTTGCTGCCCGCAGATGGACATTCCTGATTGGTTCGCTCATCTGGGGTGCCAGTAGGTGCCGCCCTTCGCGCCGATGTCGGGAGGAGGAAGGTCTCCTGTGTGGTATTGAGACTCGGCTTCTCTCTCTCCCGATGTGTAGGGCTTCCAGGAGGCGTAGGCGGCGATGGTCGGTCGCTTGATCTATTATCTCGATGTTGGGGATAATATCATTCCTTTTTATTCTCAGGTTGGGGGCAGTCCTGGCGTGATTAAATATGGCACCCTCCTGAGCATGACAGGAGACCCTCTTGGAGAAGCGCATGGTAGTCATACCTATGTAAGAGCCCAGGCACTCTCGGACGGGGCATTTGTATCGGTAGACTACGTTGGTTTTCTTCAAGGGATCCTGCTTGAGGGGGGGACCCGGGTTATTTCTCATCACCAGGGTGCTGGTTTTCTTATTCCTGTAGAATATGACGAGTTTAATTTTCTTATCAGGATCGGACGGGCTGATGTTACCTTCAATGATGGTCCTGAGGGCGCGGTCATCTTCTTTATATTTTTTATGGAATTTTCCTTGCTAGAAAAGTTTGATGTCATCAGAGGTGTCGACGCTAAGTTCCTGATGGTACCATCTGTTCATGACTCTTTGAATGCTCTTGTCTACCTCCCGATTCGAGTGTACATTATCGATAAGGATCTGGGCAACACGTTCCACCTCTCCAGGAGGTCCAGGAGGAGCAGTGCGAGAGAGCTCTTCTGACGAAGGCGCTGATGGCGGATTGCTTATATTTCTCGGGGCACTCACTATCTCCATTTAGACACATGCCCAGGTTCGTAGGCGTGTGCCCCGAGAGATATACATCGCGTATACATATTCACTTCACCAAACAAGTAAACAAAATTATGTAATACTCACGTGCCAAGCAAAGACACTTCAATACTAAACTGTAAAATAGATGTTTATTGGGTAGCGCTGTATGATTCTTAATTATCAGAATAACTCAAAACGAAATTATGCTAGAGACAAAAATACCGACCCCATTAACGTTAAACTAAAACTAATGGACTTAGCAGACGACCTACTATCAATTACTAATAGCAAGTCTCTCGAATAAATTCTATGGAATTCCGAGTATTTATTGATCTCAGATGCATAAGTAATAAAATTCCGAGACAATATCCCGCTGATAAGCACATTATCTGGTGCTCAAATAGCGTAATTCTATGCCTGTCAATTGTTACAATAATGACTGCCTTCAGTGAAGGCAAATAGAATTACATATTCTTAAATATTGGATTTCGCAAAATTTGGGAGCTGGTGGAAATTGGTTATCACGTTCAAAATCAATTTTTGTAACGCAAGTGTTAAACTTGTAAAAACTTTACGGATCAATCTAAACAATCTGTCTGAAGAGAAAATTCTTGCACATAAAAAATACCGTATATACGTATTATATATATTTAAGTGTGTGTGTGCGCGTGCGCGCGCGTTTGTGTGTACTTTTGCTGATTACGAAACGGCATATGACTACGCCCCAAGACCAATGTTGCGGAAGATTCCTGCTTAATATGTAAAGGCCGATTGAAATTTTCCGCGAACAAAGTGGATGCAAAGTTAATGTTAACGGCGTCTTTGCAGGGGAAGTGCAAAAAAGGGACTGCACTTTCACTTTCGCTGTTTGCAATTTACATGGATCTAATCAAGAAAAATGCAGTCAATGGGAGAAAGTTAAGAATGGAGCACCTACAGAAACTTGACAGACTTGAAATATGCAACACCAGAAAATTTGCAAAACATGTTCAGTATGTCTAAAAAGATTCTGTAGAGAAGAACAATACCTGTAAACAAATTTTGTCTCTAAACCCCATAAAAAAATAGGAATTAAAGTGATGTTTGCTTGCTCTTTTATGCTTCATTCGCTCCTTGTTATGCGTATACCACCGTACATTAGGAATCATTGCCTAGTACACCAATATGCTAGCCACCGGATCTCATAATTTTATTTAGTCTCGTATATATGATTAGTGAATATAAAAAAAAAGTAAGCAGCATGAATAACTAGAATAACAGTAAAATACACATCATTGTGTCCAACGAAGACATTTACATTACCTTTAACAGTTACTTTATATTAACCTTCCAAGCAAAATTAATAAAAGGTTAAAAAAAGGAAAACTTTCAACAGACTTAAAAACCTAAATTGAATGATGACTTCGGTAAACGCAATTCAACCATTTGCCCTCTTAAAACTATAAAATATGGCCTCGTCATAATTCAATGCCGTTTTATTTTAACGCAGATTAACCGAGAATTTGTGGAAAACAGCAAACAAACTTCCGTGAATTTGAGGGAACAGTGCAAACAGGGGACGTCACTGAAATATGATGACGAGATGAATTACAGCACCCATTTGTAATTCATAAAGCAGGTCAAGCATATTTGCTCATGAATATAACATAGGAACGTCTGTAAGAGTTTTGAGTGAATGGTTTTTAATTTTCTAAAAATAAATATTTAATTTAATTCACCATAATAAACTTATATTTTAGAAATGCTTATCTTGCGTATAAGTTAAGTATACCTTAGTTTTACCACACCACTGAGCTGATTAACAGCTGTCCTAGGGCTGGGACGAAGGATTAGACTTATTTAACACGGCTAAGAACCAACTGGTTACTTAGCAACGGGACCTACAGCTTATTGTGGAATCCGAACCACATTATAGCGAGAAATGAATTCCTATCACTGAAGTAGGAGAAAGATTACTGTCTGAAAGGGACTAATTGGCTCATGTAAGTTCCCTCACTGTAAAAATTCATTTTTTCCTTTTGTTGGACTGGGTGGGTAATCAAGGGGTATTATGTAATTTGTTTGTCCCAGAATAAATAAAATACTCAGTACCCTAGTTCCAACTGGCGACCTAATCTAATAAAATTAATTGCCTGTCTTTTGGGGTAAATTTTAGCTTTAATTGACAGGATTATGTGGGTCTTAGGTAGAGCATGGCTATATAAATTACAGTAATTAATAATTAACTCATCAGCTGAAGGACCCATGTAACAGTGGTGACCTTAGCCATGATCTCTAATTAATTCACAGAGATAAAGAATCAAATTAACCCCAAATTAACTTCAAATTAACTACCCATTAATTTCAAAGAGAAAAGTCAGATCATATTAATATCAGGCTAATTCTTCCAAACAAGGAGACAGGCCAAGGTATAATAATAGTAAGAATCCCATTTTTATAAAGAAATTAGTGTAGGTAGGGAAGTGTGCATTAATTGAGAGCAGCTATAATTTACGATTTACAAAATTTAAAGAAACACTTTTGCTGCGTTCAGATACTGAGTTCGGCATTCCATCCAAGGTCATGTAAGTTATTGGGTAAGGATTTAATATTTTGCTATTTCCCTGGCTAAGGATTAATGCATGATAGTGATCTTTGTATGAGTTTGCTATTGCATGACAGTACTGGGAGAACGTGTGTCTAGCGTTTCTCTCGCCGGATACGGCGGACAAATTTACGCAGAGTCCATAGGATTTCTTGCCAAAACAGTAACCATTCGTCACTACAGAGAGGCCAAGGACTAAGTTTGACAAAGTTAATAAGTTTCATTAGTGTGGAATCATATCATGTTTCCTTTCTATGAATATCGCACAGCAACGATAACTGGGTAAATTTCATTATTTGCATTTTCAATTAACATAAATTCCGGCAAGTCAGGACGTCACAGGCCCCTTCCTTTTTGTCCTCGAACCCGCAGTGAGCATGGCGGATGCTTGAAGCATTTAACTCTGCGCAAGAAAGAAAAAAAAAAAGTGTGGATCCTAGTAAATTCGTTTTCCATCTCCATAACGTAAAATCACTTGCATTGTTGGTGTATTAGTTAAAACTTGAATTCCTCTCACAAAATGTACAAAGCAAATGTAGGAATACGAGAGATTTGTGCTTTTTTATTGTAAATAAACTCCACGGCTCGGGGGTCATGTATTCCTCCGCTAGTCTGCTTCCAGTCGTTTGTTTTGAATTTCGCCGTGTTATAATGGGACTCGTCCGACATTTTGGGAACGGGTTGACCACTCTAAAGTCCGACATCTTAAAACCATTGTTGTTTATTGTTGGTGTTTGTGTGATTGGTTTGTGGGTGATACACAGTTACCATAGCCTCTGCCTCAATATGCCACTTAAGGAACTACTTTGCCTTGCGTAGTTTTCGGACTCGCTAATCGTAGAAAGAAGATAGACTTCAATAGACAGGGAAGGTATAGGATTCCATACAGTAGAAAAAAGCAATAAATAATATAGTCAGGGAATTACAGTACTTATTTAGGAAATATAACTAGAAAAGTTCCTATACAAATACACTGTCGCAGGGAATTATGTAAAAAGAAAACGAACTTCAATATTTAACCGTACTTATCAGTGTAAGACGTACAACTCGGAGGCAACAGGGAAGGTTAAGATTGCTAAGACAACCCCTTAAAGCAGCCCAAGAAGACGTATCTCCAAATAAGAAACCTGCCAGTGTGCATTTACAATAATTTTACTGATTTTCTCAGGCAGCACGAACCGTTGCGCAAACGGTCGAAAGCTCCCTTGTTTTTATCCCTTTTTTGTATTTTTTGTATCTTGAAAAATACAGTTTATCAGTTATATTATTGTGGCTTTTTTACTCATTATTTTCGATCACAATATAGTGATGCACCACAGATTATATATATATATATATATATATATATATATATATATATATATATATATATATATATATATAAAAAACTATAACAACACATATAGAACTCTAACTATACATGTGTATATATATATATATATATATATATATATATATATATGTATATATATATATATATATATATATATATACATATATATATATATATATATATATATATATATATATATATATATATATATATATATATATATATTTATATTTTCATTCCTCCCTCTTAGCCATAATTCGAATTTCTGAAAAGGTATAGGTTAGCGCCTATTTTGAACTATATATCACTTGAGTATATACAATAGCATTTGACCCCTTGTTTTCACGTGTCCAGTAGCTGATGCCCCTCCATATGTATATATAGGCTAGGTAGACTATAACTTACCCTTCAAGTACTGAAACATAAGACCTATCCACACTTTTGCTGTCTCTATATATATTATGACCTTGGAGGAAAGATTAGGTGGAGGCGATGTCCCGCGGAAAAGGTGTATTGATAGCTATATTGGTCGTGGCAAGAAGCTATATGAGTAAACCAAGAGTATATACCTATTGTCAGTCAGATCCATATTATCATTCGAGGCGGAAGTGTGGTTTTTATAGCTAATTTTTTACAGAATGCCAAGCTCTTGTTCAGCATTTGGTTGCACAGCAAGATACAACAAGTTACAAGATCCTATCGACATTTCATCGGTAAGTGAATTTCAAATTATATTTAATTTCCATAATTTACTCATATTATATCTAGTAAACCTTGGTATATATAAAAAAATCCAGGTGGATATGTTCATAAAAATGTGTACAATCATTTCCCCTACATTTTCTTATTTATACCTTTACAGACAATTCATTATTTATATAAACTATATAAAAATAGCTAAGAATATTTAACTAATAATAATATATATTGATGTCGAAAATAGAAGTTTCAGAAGTAAGGGTTAGTGTATTTAAATCATTGGATTATTGTAAGTTGTTTTTACTATATTGACTAGGGAATCGTCCAGCTTTTAATAAACCCATGTGGACTAATCCTATATCATATAAGCAGCTCAGAATTTTTGACCGATTAGCAGATGCCATAAAATATGATTACTGTTTTGGTTTATCTGCTGACGTGTTGGCTTTGTATTCAACCGAACTCTTCAGAATAACTTGTAACAACATTAAAATAAAACGGAGATACTGAAGAACTTTTTCTTTCTTTCTTGAATTCTTTTTAGTTTCAACGAAATAAACATATGTATACATATATATATATATATATATATATATATATATTATATATATATATATATATATATATATATATATATATATATATATATATATATATATATATATATATATACATAATGAACTCTAGAAATCTGAAATCTAGGGGCTACAAATGTCCAGTTCAGAAGAGAAATATTGACCAAATCATATTTTCTTGTAATAGCATATATTAGATCATTAAAATTTAGTGATGGCATATAATAAACACAAAAAGAAAAACTGGATATTTTCTCTTTGTATATAAATTATCTATGAAGATATATTTCGGCTTTATATATATTTCTGTTGACTTACAAATTAAGTCAAGACCATATTGAGCTTTTTTTTGACAAATAAGGAGTATAACTAACAACAATCCCACGGTTAGATATAGCTGCCTATAAAAAGCTATTGTGCATAACGAAATAATGGATGTTGTGAAAGGCAACTGTTTACCATTAAAATATAATATTAACAGTTGCAAGTACATATGGAAATAATGCATCTATAAGAGGTATAAATATGTCTCTTTGAGAAATAAAGTTTTAGATGACTGTGATACGGATGAGACAAACAACGGTGATGATGAATAATTATGTTTACATATATACCCATTTGACAAAATGTGCAAACCACATTGTTGTATTTTCATTTTCTTTGAAAAGGGTTTACATTGTGAAATATGCATTGATGCCATGTCGAATGGCAGTGATCGCCATTCTCTTATTAAACTGAAAACCAAGGAAAATTGATAAACCCATCAGATGATGTAATAGACATATGTATAATTTGTGAGAAGAAACTAAGAGAAATGATGTCCTGTACAAAATCTTTGAAAACAGATTTTCAAAGTTAGTCACATCAGTTTTAGCAGCATAAAGACAAAGAAATCTTTAGTAACTTTGGGTATCATATGTACGATACTGATCCTTTGGACAATCATATACATTTATTAACAAAAGCAATTGAAAAATATTTGAATGTAAGGTACCATTGTTTTAACACGTGTGCCAGTAGCTGAAGAGTGACAATCATCCATTTAGTGATGATTTCATGCGAAGCCAGGCTGTGAGGTAAACTGATCGTGAATTTCTTACCACTTTGTAAATACTGAAACATAAGACCTATTTTTTGTAGTCCCACACTTTTGCTGGCTGTATGACTAAATTGCATTACCTGACTATGACCCTACGCCAACGGACGCCAACGCCGCCAGATACGCATCTTGCCTCGCAAACCACAGACGACTCGGTACCCAGACGGCGACACGAAAGGTCGCACTGCTCTCCACCCCTTTTTTTCTTCTGGAGGGATTAAGGGCGTCGGACGACCCGTCCTTGCATGTTAAGCTTGAACATCCACAGGCCTAAAAAGGGTCCTCGCTACTATCTGCTCAGCCGACCCAGCCTTATGCCTCAAATCAACTTAAAAGTACTGCCATTTCCAGTAAACGCAAGACATCCTTGGTCCGCAGTCCGGGGCAATAACCTGTTCCCCCTTTTCGTTGCACACAAGAGAGCCTAATCATTGAAGACGAAATACTCGTCATATGCAGAAATTTATTATGCATTGCCAATCTGACTCTTTTCATTATTTGAATTTACTGGCTTCTTCAGTAAATAAATTCAATTTAACCTAACTTGATACTCATTTCCCATGGCGACCTTCCAATCCCTGATTAACTAATGGTGAAATCAAGGTAAGTCACCCATTTTTCCCCTTCATTTTGTTACAGGTTCATCTTCTCTGCTGGTCCATTAAGGCAGTAACTAAATAAAGACCCCCTTTCATCCCTCCAACGGACACAATCTGTAAAAAATATACATAACTATATGTATAATATACTATATATATATATATATATATATATATATATATATATATATATATCTATATCTATATATATATATATATATATATATATATATATATATATATATATATGCAATAAGTATTCTATGAATGCAATTTGGTTAGGGGACAAAGTTTAAATTGCAGCAGAAAATTTAGCCGACACGATGTGTCACCACAAAAGTGTTTCCTGGAGCGGACGATAGATTTAACATACAGAGTACAAAAAAGTATATGGGGAGCACATGGATTAACTAACAAGAATAATACACAGAATAAAAATACAGACCTATCGTTTTACTTGAATGATTCCCTCTTTTCATTTACCTGCAAAATATCCATTTATCTGAAAAATCTGGTCTTAAATTCCCTCATTGTTAAAAATGCAAAGATGACAATTTACGCACTTTTATGTGACACTTGTCCCAACTGAGAGAAAAGAAGAGTTTTTCTTTCTTTTTCATTTTTATTTTGTGTGTGTGTGTGTATACCACACCGAGTAGACCATTTTCCAGCCGAGTTTATGAAACGCAAGGACCCGGGTTAATCCTCAAGGGCCCTTTGGCCTTTCCATAAACATGCTGGGAATTATTCTTCCAGAGCAATGCTCTGGCGAGGTGACTCTACCATATAAATTCTTTTTTATTCAGAATCATTTTATCTATTAAAGACTTAAAAATGCTTTTCAATATTGTGAATAATTTCATAAAATTTTAATATTTCTTCATAAACCTGATACATATATATAATATACAACAAAAGATGACTATCTCAATACAGTTTTCATAACGCTTACAATATTATACAAAAAATAAATTAGACTACTTGACAAAGATATAGCCTCAGCATAAATGAATATCGCTCCTTTAAAAAAGTAAAAGACTTTGAAAATTTATGTTATATTTCCTTCATACCAACGCCTTTTTTAATAAAAAAAATTATTATATAGGCATCAGCCATTGCAAAAATACATTTATCAGTAATTCCTTGGGGACTTTTTTACTGTCAAATACAGAGCCATATAAGCCCATTAACAAACGGCATTTACCGTGGGTAAAACACACACAAAGGGAATTATATAATTATATGATATACATGTATATAACACCCTGTCACCCACGCAGGAAATCTGAAACACATAGGTTCGAATCCAGTACGGGCAGATGTACTTAAATATAATTCCGACTGGAATTACCCACGGCTGTTGAAGGTTCGCATCGACTGTCATCGGACGGGATTAGTTTTATCCAGGAAGGAATTTTCTTCAAGACGAACCACACAGTAAAATGCAAACACAATACTCTGTACAGTGATTTCAAAATCCTGTCTTAAGCAACAGATAACCAGTCATTACCCATTCTCGAGTCCCTCTTCATTAAAAGTTATCACCAACCCCCAACAACCATTCACCCTGCTGTACAATTAAACTTCGCCTAATAGACCATTCGTCCATTCTGCTTTCTCACCTCTTTGTGTTTGCCTTCCCTGGTGTCAAAAAATTAGATAATTTATTCAGGCTTTTATATAGCTTCTGTGCCGGTGAGTTCTTGACTCGATGTTTTTGCTTTTTACGTTTTGTAAATACATGCAGAAAATTTTCGCTTGTTACGATTAATGTTAAATACTTTTTTCTTCCGTCTTTGGGAATTATTTAATTTTCTCAGTTCACTTGCGGTTTGTTCTTGTTTCTATTACTATTTTTTTTAGAAAATTAATGTCAATATGCTTAGTAGCTTTGTTGTTTAACGTTAATTCGTGTTTCATTACTTGCCATTTTGCTTTAATTTAAAATTTAAGCTTCGTTGATACTCATTTGTTTAGTTATTTTTTTTAGAATGATTTAAAATGTGTTCCATTTCAGTCTGACTCCTGATGTATGGATTTTTCATTGTCTCTGTTTTTAGCCCAGAAAATGGGATTTGTATCTCAACATGTTGGTGATGGAAATAAATTTATAAGTGGAAATGCTGAAATTTCTGCTGGCCATACTGTTCCTATTTTATAATTATATGTATGTGTATATGTGTATCTATCTATCTATCTATCTATCTATCTATCTATCTATATATATATATATATATATATATATATATATATATATATATATATATATATATATATATATATATATATATATATATATATTATATTATATACACACACACACACACACACACACACATATATATATATATATATATATATATATATATATATATATATATATATATATATATATATATATATATATACATGTATACGATTAATTTACTTGGGCAACGACACATCCTGAAGAGCATTTCCAATGATTCCTGTGAGCGCAATACCAGAAAGATCGCTATTTTCATGATAAAGTGCTGAACTTCCATTAACATTACCTTCCATTTTAAAAGACCCAAATGCTGCATCTTAACTTCATCAACAATATATGGAAAAGGACACCATAAAATATGTTAACCTTCTGTGATCTACTAGACAAATCATGAGAGAGAGAGAGAGAGAGAGAGAGAGAGAGAGAGAGAGAGAGAGAGAGAGAGAGAGACTTTAGTCTTTTATAGCGAAAAAGAATGCGCCCATTTGTTTTTCTCTTTGCTTTAACGCAACTCATTCAGTCCATCTATGATAGAAAGGGAGAAATGCAGAATAAATGGAAACTTTTTCCCCCTATGATTAACACCAGTAATTCTAAATCTAAACAGTAGCAATATCTTTCAATTAAGATTACTACTCTAAAAGCAACGTACGCTTTTATTTATAAATAAAACTGGTCCCGTTCTTTTATATCAGCGATTAATTTCCATTCACCCTCGCTCTTGCCGAGATTTCCATTGGGCATTGCCTCAATACTCGGTCACCCGGAGAGGAGGAGGATCATTTGCATGGGGAAACGGAATAAATACGCGGAAGAAAACCCTTTGTTGTTTGCATCAAGAGAGGATCAGGAATACATCAGTGGGACATGATACCGAAATATGCTTTTGCAATGATGTTTAATTATTCAACAACGAAAGTAATATCTTGGCACCACAGGACAGTCCCAAATGGAGCAAGGCAATAATATGTATGTATGTATGTATGTATGTATGTATGTATGTATGTATGTATGTATGTATGTATGTATGTATGTATGTGTATGACTTTTTATCACATCACCGTGATTCATATACAATCAGTAAGCTACAAACGTCCTTTAATATCCAATTCGGTCTACCTCGGAAATAATATATTTTCATATATGTTACCGAAGGGGAATTTTTTAGTTGATATTAAGTTCGTCGTCCCGTGGGCTCGAACCAGCCAAGGACAAGAACTCAGGACTACAGTGGACGCTTAACCCATTCCCCTTCGGTAACATAGGACGTTTGTAGCTTACTGATTATATATATGTATATATACAAATTATATATATAATATATATGTACATACATACACACATATACATACATATACACACACACACACACATATACACATATATATATATATATATATATATATATATATATATATATATATATATATATACAAATCATAAATATATTCATATATACAGTATAAATACATACACACACACACACACACACACACACACACATATATATATATATATATATATATATATATATATATATATATATATATATATATATATATATATATATATATATATATATATATATAAATATATATATATATATATATATATATATATATATATATATGTGTGTGTGTGTGTGTGTGTGTGAATACGATATATATGTATATATTTACATATTGTCATATATTTGTGTGTATTCATGTATACATATATACATATAAATATATATATAAAGATATTTATATAAATATACATATATACAAGTATATCTATATATATCTATATATATATATATATATATATATATATATATATATAAATTATATATGTATATATATGTATACATATATATATGTATGTATGTATGTGTATATATATATATATATATATATATATATATATAGTTACTAGCTGTGGGATCAGTCATTTCCCAAATGACTGAAATTTCAGGCAGATATCAAATGCACTTAGGGACGTTTGATCCCAGGAGCTAGTACTAAACACGAAAACAGTGAGTCTGATTTCACAGTTTGACTGTAACATATATATGTATCTATATATATACATATATACATATATATATATATATATATATATATATATATATATATATATATATATATATATATATATATATATATATATATAGGGCTCCTTTGTACAAGCCCAAATGATGGTTTTCTAAGAGACAGGAACACAATGAGAATCAATACGTATAAGCATAAATTTCCAATAATAATCGCCGATGAGGATTACTAAACTAAAGGGATTTTTTCAGAAGCTCTTTAAATTTCCATTTATGCTTTATATAAAGAGGTGAAATTGGTCCGTCTGCATGATGACCAATGCACCCGGAATGTTTTTTTGTTAAATAGAATCATTTTCTTTAAAACAATAATTAGTAATCTAGATTTAACATATTCATCTTTCGCAGCACTTCTGCCACCGAAATCCTACAACATTTGGAACCTGACAGATTAACTGATTTCATGAACTGTTGTTACAGTTTCAAATAAGTTTGTTTCGAAATTATTTCTACAATATACGAAATGTGACCAGCATAACGCAAAAATATAATATTTAGACATCGTATTGGAAACTTTATATGCTTAATGTGGATCTAAAATTATCTAAAAAAGGAATGACAAAGCCTGTAATAATGTGATATCATACCAGCAATAAGCAAACTTAAGTCCAGCAAGTTCCAAGAAAACACATTTAATTTAAATTCCTACTCAAATAACATTCCGGGTCCGTCATAAAATATATCATTTTGCACGTCACCTTCATCTTGGTTTATTTTTACTGCTAATCATTAGCATGAATCAGTTAACGAATATTCTATCATAATATGACCGGTTATCTCTTCGTTTTCATTTGATAAATTGATATTATACATAGCACGTAAGCACGTATTCATAATGAATCTACGATACAAAAACTGGAGTTACAAAAAACTGGTTACATCACTCGATGTCTAAGCTAAATAGAGCAAATCGTACTGTGAAGCGTAATATTTATCCCCTGTGCATGATACACAATCAAATAAAAACTATTATTAATAGAGACTTTATGAAATAGAAATTACATCAGTCTGCTATCATTATCTATGCTGGGAATATATTTTTCGTTTGGCTGTTTATATTTTTTCGCCTTTTCAGTAATTTTCTGAAAAACTGAATGGCACTTAGCATAAATAAGGCACTTGACCGACTTCACCTCTCGAATCTTTTGCCCCTCTTGCCTTTATTTTAGACTTTATAAAATGTATATATGATACATTAAGACTGAAACGATGGATTTCACGAAATCCCTGAAATTACAGGGAATTCGTGAAATCACCAATTTACTTAGGGACATTTGATCCTCGAGGGGCTAGCACTAAACACGGCAAAGCAGTGATTCATCTACAACGTTTCGCCATGTTTAGTACTAGTCCCTCAGGGATCAAAAGTGTTTCGCGTGTTCAATACTAGGCCCTCAGGGATCAAATGCAGTTAGGGGCATTTGATCCCCGAGGGGCTAGTACTAAGCATGGCGAAACAGTGTAGATGAATCAGTGTAGACGAATCACTGTTTCATCGTGCTTAGTACTAGTCCCTCGGGATTCAAATGTCCCTAAGTGCATTTGATCCCCGTGGGGCTATTACTAAACACGGCAAAACACATTTGATACCTGAGGGGCTAGTACTAAACACGGCAAAACCGTGTAGATGAATTGCTGTTTCGCTATGTTTAGTACTAATCCCTCAGGGGTCAAATGTTCCTAAATGCATTTGATCCCCAAGGGGCTAGCACTGAACACGGCGAAACACATTTGATCCCCGATGGGCTAGTACTAAACATGGCAAAACAGTGTAGATGAATCACTGCTTTGCCGTGTTTAGTACTAGTCCCTCGAGGATCAAATGTCCCTAAGAAAATTGCTGATTTCACGAATTCCCTCAAATTTCAGGGACTTCACGAAATACCTGGTTTCAGTCTTACTGTATCATATATACATTTTATGAATTCTAAAATAAAGGCAAGAAGGAAAAAGATTCGAGAGGTGAAGTCGATCAAGTGCCTTATTTATGCTAAGTGCCATTCAGTTTTCCAGAAAATTACTGAAAGGCGAAAAAATATAAGCAGTCAAATAAAAATATATTTCCAGCATAGATAATGATCACATATTGATGTCATTTCTATTTCATGAAGTCTCTATTAATAATGGCTTTTATTTGATTGTATATCGTGCACAGGGGATAAATATTACCCTTCACGGTATGATTTGCTCTATTTAGCTTAGACATCGAGTGATGTAACCAGTTTTATATAATTCCAGTTTTTGTATCGTAGATTCATTATGAATACGTGCTTACGTGCTATATATAATATCAATTTATCAAATGAACACAAAGAGACAACTGGCCCTATTATGATAGAATATTCATTAACTGATTCATGCTAATGATTAGCAGTAAAAATAAAGTAAGATTAATGTGACGTGTAAAATGATATATTTTATGATGGACCCGGAATGTTATTTGACTAGGAACTGAAATTAGCCTAAATGTGTTTTCCTGGAACGTGCTGGACTTAAATTTGCTTATTGCTGGTATGATATCACATTATTACAGGCTTTGTCATTCGTTTTTAGATAATGTTAGACACATATTAAGCATATAAACTTTCCAATGTGATGTCTAGTGCTAGACCCTCGGAGATCAAATGTCCCTAAGAGCATTTGATCACATTTGAGCCTAAAGGGGCTGACTAAACACGGAGAAAGACATTTGATGATCCCTGAGGGGCTAGTACTAAATACGACAAAACCGTATACATGAATCACTGTCTTGCAGTGTTTAGTACTAGCCCCTTGAGGATCATATGTCCTTAAGTGAATTGGTGATTTCACGAATTCCCTAAAAACTTCAGGGATTTCGTGAAATCCCTGGTTTTCACAATCTTACAGTAACATGTAAAGGGTCCTATTTATATTGTTCTGGTTAGAATACTACTGTTGTTCCAAGTACTTTAGTATGCAAATCTGCAAGATTTATAGCATATTTCATGGAAAACGATAAAATTGCCGAAAATATTGCTTAATTGCTTTTCTTAAAAACTAAATAATGCACACATTCATACATAACGCATGTATCCCGATAATCCATCATTATGGGTACATGAAGTATCTATGCTTTGGAAATTCCATAAAGGGTCTCTTCCCCGGTATGTTTGCATGCATGTGTGTACTGTATGTATGTAAAATGTGTATACATACTATATATATATATATATATATATATACATACTATATATATATATATATATATATATATATATATATATATATATATATATATAATATATATATATATATATATATATATATATATATATATATATATATATATATATATATATATATATATATATATATATATATATATACACACATATATATATATATATATATATATATATATATATAAATATATAAAATAAATTCATTTAAGGAAACACTGGAGTGCTGCAGGATGGCCTTTTCGACACTAGTCCTTTACTTAGCAGTCTGCTAAGTAAAGGACTAGTGTCGAAAGGCCTGCAGCACTCCAGTGTTTCCTTCTTCTGTGATTTTATCTTTATTTATATATTCATCACGTTCCATATTTTCGTGATTCAATTATACATACATACATACATACATACATATATATATATATATATATATATATATATATATATATATATATATATATATATATATTTATGTATATATATATATATATTATATAAACATACATATATATATGTATATTACATATTTATACATATATACTGTATATAATATATATATACTGTATACATATGTATTATATATATATATATATATATATATATATATATATATATATATATATATATATATGTGTGTGTGTGTGTGTGTATGTGTGCGCGCACGTGCGCATATTACAGCCTCTCCCAATTAGGCCAAATATAACATTAAATCATGCTATAAAGTCTGATATCCAGGTAATGTTATGACAACTGGTTGGTGAATTACTGTTGACTATGTTACGTTCACTTATGCATTTATATATTTCCTTGACGTTCTTATGTAATGGACACCATATCAAATTGAACCAAATCGAGTGTTTTTCATGCCATTAGTTTGTTTCAATATAGAGCCTCGATGACCAAGTCGGTTAGAGCAGCAGCCTCGGACTTATTAGCGGTCCGCGGCGCGGGTTCAAATCCGCAGCCGACTGGTCAGAGAGGCGGACACTTTGTTATCAGTGCAGACTTATGTATGTAATCAACGGATAGGTTTGCTTAAAAGCAAATGGGTGTTACAGACTAATGCACGCACAAAACAAAGCCACTCCAACAACTTCTAAAAACACAACAGGCACCTCACACGTCTCGACTGTCGACCTAACCGCGACTACAAGTCTACCCCAAAGCCAAATCAAAGTCCTTCAAAAGAAGGCATTGTGCATACCCCATACAAATGGGGAAGAAAACACGTTAAAAGAAGAAGAAGAAGAAAGTTTGTTTCAATATTCCTTTGGTAATGTACACAAAATCAGGTACAATGTGGAAATATAATGTTCTCTACTAGCAACTTTGGGCATTTACCTAAAAGCAAAACGGTAAAGTCTACGGTTATTTCATCCCATGCTTCAGTTAATCATCGGAAACTCGAGTGGGAAAAGGTTCTGATCTGAATCCTGGTTCTGATTATGCGAACACTACAAACCGCTAAGACAGTCCGGCCAGATAGAGGGTTAACAGGCGCTTTTCATTTAGGCGAATTTGGGGATTAGTGAATATGTCATTTGGGCGACTATTCATTATATCGTTTGCGCGACAAATATCAAAATCCTGCAATTTGGCACCAATCATTTGGGCGAGAGTAAGGAAAAAGACGCAGAAGTATTTTAGGAAATGTTTTCACGTAGTGATAATTCCGTTATCGGTTGGCTGATAACTCAGTAGTTAGCTGGTTAACAAATGACAGTAGTTATCAGTTCTCAATTCAGTGGCGCGAAAAGTGCAGATTCACACCGGGAGTCATTAGTTTTTCATAACTCGGCCATGGAAAGCAATATCTCAGAAACAAACCAACGAATAAGGTGCTTGATATTCTTTGGCTTTTCTTTTCGAATAGACACCATATTAAAGAACGATGTTTCGTGGTGGTGCACAAACAACAAAACCAGATGTAAAGCCAGAATTAGGACTGACGAAAGTGGAAAAACGTTCACAAAAGTTATGACGGTGCACATTCATCACAGTGATTCTAAGAAACTGGAAGCTCAGCTACTTCGAGTGCAGGTTAAGAGAAGCGCAGATGCTGTCATAACAGCTAGGCCTTCAAAAATCATAATTTTTATGTTTAGTTGACGCAATGTAACTTGAGATTTCATGTGTCTTATGACGAAGAACGTAATTTCAAAGTATGCAATTATGTAAGTAATATTTTCAAACAGAAAAGTCTTCAAGCCACTAGAGGTCTACGTCGGGATCAAGACATGTCTTTCGTCCAAATGAAATGATGAGTGTCCGAATGGAATAATTTGGCGCCCAAATGCAAACAAAGCAGCAGCCCAAATGATAAAATTTTGTTTCGCCCAAATGAAAGGCTCCCGGGTTAAAGGTTCACCTGGGCCGGCGTATCAGATGCGTTAGTAAATAAACCATGTTCTACCTCGACATTATTCATGAAAAAATTGTTTGCAAGTAACTGATATGTTAGTACCTCGCCTCCTTGTTTACTGAGAGAACGTGTGACAATAACAGAATTTAAATTACTTTGCTACAGCCATAACAATTAATTGTTCATATTAAGGTTGTTTACAGGCAGGGCAGCCGATCGAGGCTACAGCCTACTCCAACGCCAAATCAAATCCCTTCAAAAGAAGGCATCGTGCTTACCCCATATGAAAAATGGGAAATAGCACGTTAAACGAAGAAGACGACACAGCACCTTAGAGATACGCTAATATTTATATTTACTTTCATATACAGAATTTTATTACAGCAATGGGAAATCAGAGAGAGAGAGAGAGAGAGAGAGAGAGAGAGAGAGAGAAAGAGAGAGATCACAGACACCGAGATTTCCTAAAGAGGGATTACTGAGATACAAGTGATTAAATGCCTTTCGCACTGCGGATTTAATCAGTCCTGACCGTGTAGTCATGTTCTCTTCATTTCAAACCCGGTTGCTGAATCTTGAACTCTTAAAACAAGTGGTTGCTGAAGGGGAAAACTGTTCCAGCTCTTCGTTTGCAAATGGCAAGATCAATCTTAACAAGTTGTTTGTATGCACACATGAAATATTTAATATTGCAAATGTCATACATATGAACTGTATATATGCATGTATATAACCTTAGCATGCAAATCTATTATAGGCCTAGCTCACCTTACATTGTATAACACACCAATAAAATCATGTCTGTAAGAAAATTTTTTTAAATGTACGTTTATTTCCAACATTGTATTATATAAAGGACCTAAATTATTCTTATTGATTTTTTTACAGTAGAACACAGCTGTCAATCTATAAAATTACTTTCGTAAACGAAAACACCGAAATCAGTGACTAAGCCCTTAATTAGTCTACGATATCTACATCCAAGCTTTTATTGAACATCTTGGCTGCTCCCAGTTATATCACCAAACACTTCATCAAACGCTACCATCACCATCCATAAGAAATGACCAGCGTATTAGGTCATGAACATTGCAAATAACATAAACAAACACTAAATAATGCTATGAAGAAGATAAATGAAGGCCAATCTGCCAGTGTTATATAAGGGACCTTTCGGAGCGCGTGACGTCATAGGAAATAACTGATATTCTGTATGGCTGCCCTTTCTTATTGGGTCCTGTGCATCACGTCGTTTTCGTGAATCATCTCGTCCCTTCTCACTGCTACCTTTTCTTGTTTCATCGGCTTTGAGCTAGACACTGGCATTAGGTAACTTGCCCGTTTGTCTTTGCAATTAAAGACCTAATCAGTTGACAGAAAGTACAAACAACAATCTCCTATGGTCCATGACTTTTAAATTCTCTCTCATTTTTATCGAATCATACTATACAAAACAAACGTCATAATGCTCTAATAAAAGGAAATTGGCTATTATATGGTCAGAAAGTAACGAGGTTTAACTCAACGGAAAATTCCACATGAGGTCATCTCAGAGATATCGATTCATAACAAAAATCCAATGAGAGGTCGAGTTTTGGAAGAGCAACAACCCAACCTTCAGTCATAATTGGTATATCAGAACAAGACTCTTCAGTTTGAACTTGTATGTTAGTTCTTCAGTTACAGAGCATAAGACATTTCTCCCTGGTGGAATGCGATGGTACTAAAATTAATCTACTGTGCCTCTAAGGAGGTTAACTGAAATTGCGATGGTACGAAAAATAATAGACTCTACATCCAAGGCGGCTAACTAAAAAACAGAATAATTTCTTTGAGTTACTAGAATTTATAATAAGACATTCAAGATTTATTAAAGCGTATACAGAGAACAAATAAAAAAGATTTTCAACGAAACATTCCAAAACACCCCTCGATATCAACATTATGAACAGTCATATCTTTGGAGAAATAAACTACACCAGACGCAAGACCAACACAACAGCGACCGTCAAACAAGATAAAATCGTTCTCTTTACAAAACATCCCTTGCTATGAAATTCAGTGGAAATAAAAAACAGAGATGCAAAGACTTAAATCTGATTCAGCCCACTGTTGAAAATCCGCAACGTAGAGGGAACTATGGAATTTCATTCCCCGGTAGTACAAAACACATGTTGTGGGAAAAAAATCGAGCGACATTTTTCATGGAAAAGAGGGAAATCATTTTGACATCCGAATGGGGAGGAACTGTCGGTGAGCTACGGATTAGATATTGAGTCTGGCGTCCACCGGATCATATTTCAGCCAAGGATGGAGGCCAATATAGGCAATATGTAAAAATAGAGGCCATTTTTTGTGAAGGAACCTAAATTGGAAAGAAATGTCAGGTTACAAAAGAGTGCCCCTGAAGTTTTCTATTTTGGTTTTTCCCGTTCCTTTGGGATCCTGTAGCGGACTGTTGCTCGATATGGAGTGCAAGAGAAAATTCATAACCCTTTAAATTGGTTTCCGTTTAATGACTTTTTGGGAGGCAAGTATGTCTTAGTTTGCATTTTTTTGCAAGGCAAAAGTCTGTATTACAGTTTGCCTTTTTTCGGGAAAGGTTCTACTATTAGTTAAAATTATTTCTATACACACACAAGCACACACACATACACACACAGCTACACGACTATATATATATATATAATATATATATATATATATATATATATATATATATATATATATATATCTTGTATATATATATATATATTATATATATATATATATATACAAATATATATATTATATTTTTAATTATATACATACAAATATATATATTTTTCTTATGATGTATAACGCCAATGGAACAGATCACCCTACCTGAAAAAACGATCTGTAGAAGGAGAGGATAGGAATTCAAACAAGGAATGCTATACTTTCTTGCTACAACCCATAAATGGAAAAAATGGACATAGGTTATATATAATATAAATATATATATATATATATATATATATATATATATATATATATATATATATATATATGTATGTATGTATGTATATTTATACATGTATAAATTTACATATATGTATATATGTAATGTATTTATACATACAGTATATATATATGTATATATATATATATATATATATATATATATATATATATATATATATATATATATATATATATATATATATATATATATATATATACAGTATCGTGAATAACATAAAGTAGCGTTAATTTTCTTATCGGAACATCACCAATTCATGACAGAGTATGGCAATAGTATTTCATTAATTAAATATTCGTGCACTATTAACATTTGTTCAGTTCATGAGAAAAGCCTCTTGAATTTCAAGTGTGAGGGCAGAGATCATACAAATTTAAACAGTATATGGTCTTTGTTTTAGTAAGACATCTTACTAGTCCCCACAAATGAACCGCATTGGTGGTAACTGCCGGTGCGAATCAGTATATCAGGCGATGAGGCGTAACTGATAAAATCAGACAAATCGGCATCAATTGTAACTAGTGTTATTCTCAGTTCGTGCCATATTAACAATGGTCAAATCTAGTAATTTTCAATTCTGAAAGCAACTGCGCACTTATGAAATCGATCAGTTACGAAATCACATAACATCTTATTAACTATCGATCAATTATTCAATCAAACGAGGAGTTATTCACTATGAATACGACTATATCAATAATCTAATCGACATTTCGAGAGGACGACAGACCAAAGTGCGGGATACTGATAATAAATCTCATACCATAAGAGCTCGATAGTTTCACAAGGGTTCAGAAATGATATGCACAGCAGCTGCTACTGTACAAAAAGTTGAAACCCCAGCAAACAGTAAATACAGCACAAATATTTGTATCTTTGACTCTCACACACAACTAGTGTCTTATAGAATGTTTGTACAATGTTACTTGTGTTTGTTTTGAATTTTATGCTATAAAAAACACCATAAATATCAACACAAAACTGTTCAAGTGAAACCTTTCCCACAAAGTACTTTGAAGTTAATTACAGACCATGAGTGCATTGCAGAAATACATAAAACAAATACCCTCGTGAGATATTGTAAATAATGCTAAACTTAACGTTTGATTTTCTTTTGCTTTCCTACATAAAGAATAATGATCATAGTTCAGTTGTTTTCAAGTGTTACCTTAAAATAACGTTAGTTAGGACGAACATGAGTGGACAACAGGATTTGTAAACTATGTAGTCAACGGTATTAATGTTACATTTTAATTTGTAAAGTTATTTAATGAAAAATAATTAACATGACATTTTTTTATTAGAAACCTGACGAGAATTCCAAGTATGCAACCCCTGGGCACTATCAGCATTTTAATTTGAAGTATGTAAATATAATTATAATTAGGGTGCTTGAAGAACTACTACCCCAACCCCCCACCGCCCCCAAAAAAAAAAAAAAAAACAGAAACGAAGGCAAAGGAAATTAAGCTTTTCTTAAACTGCCAGAAATCTTCTCAACCAGTCGGCGGGGAGAGCCCATCTTCAAAGACACCAGATCGGTTGCAACGCAAAAAAGAAAATACGGGACCCGGAAAGGGTTGCTATTCACAATCTTAAAAAGACTTTTTGATAAACCGCAGAAAACTGCAGCTTGGTTAACATAAAACGACGTTGAGGAAACATCACAGGAGGGTGGATCTTCTTATGTAAAGAAAACTGACATATGCAGCGCTTCTAAAGACAGTTGCCCCTCCAAAGAAATATACATTTGACGACCTTCGCATCTGAGGCGGAAAACTTTAAGGGAACGCTGACTTGATAACTTTAAGCCATGAAGGATACTATCAGTTGGATTTGAAGGCGGGGATGTAAGAAGGCGCTTTCTTTCGCCCTCTCGGAGCCCTTTCTTATCACAAGAAGCAGGAAAATCTACTCTTTTTCGAAAAACACCGGTCAAGAAAGAAAATATATATATATATATATATATTATATATTCTATATATATATATATATATATATATATATATATATTACATACAATATTATATATATGTTGTGAATGGTATATATATATATATATATATTATATATATATATATATATATATGTGTCAATAAGGTTAAAATCAGTGTTTTCATCTATGTTTTTAAGAGCATTACAGGTATGTAGCCTGAATATATTGATGATGAAATAGATAAGATTAGGAATGCAGGCAAAAATTGAAATATCCTGATAGTGTATTAAACAGTGCATACATGAAGCGGCAAAAAGACTTTGTATCAAAACCAGAAAGAACCTTACAACACAAAAAAATTTGCTTTGTTCTGGAGACTTATAATAATAGTATGAAAGATATCCCTCATCTACTTAAAATTTTGGTGTTAATGTCGCATTTAAGAACAATACAACAATGAAAATGTACTTATCAAGAACTCCCAGACAATATTAAAGGGTGTGTATATAAAATTCCGTGTAAGTCTTGTGACAACTTTTATATTGGCCAAACCGGGAAAAGCACTGAAAAAAAGAATTGAACAACATAAGAAATGTGTGAGATATGCACAAGGAACAGTGGTATATTTGTACATGTTAGTGAGAACAATCATGCTATCAACTGGGAAGGGGGCAAAAGGATTGTATATTCTAATAATGCACTGAAAGGAACATCATTGAATCTAGCTTCATAAAAGAAAGCTACAACCATAATATGAATATCAGTCAAGGGATGTATAAACTTGATCCTTTAATATCAAAAGAAATTTGTAAATTGTTTAAACTTTAAGGTAGGCAGTAGAGATATATGAAAATAGGATTATCATATTTGTAAACACAGTACGAGGGTAGTAAGGTTAATGAGTTTCCAAACCTGCCTCCATGACACCTGTCAGGTGTGGATCTGAGGTGGGGTATGGTCTGTTTATCAGCAAAGTCCCCTGAGAGTCTATTGTGATTTTTAGCCAAATGAGTTTTAAAGGCCACTCCTACCTCGACACCGGCCAGAGTGGGGATATGGAGCCTCTAACGGTTGTGTATGTTCATGTTAGTACTGTTCTTGTAGTATATATATTTGTGACTTCTCACACTCTGTATCAGTCCTTCGTCAATGGCTTGGAAATAAAGTCAAACCGGTCAGGACCTACACCTGCTTCTTATTTTTCACCTGTGGTAATGTGTGATAAATGAATCATGTACAAAAGTGATAATAATCATATATATGTGTGTGTGTGTGTATGTGTCCGTATGTATGTATATGTATATGTATATATATATATATATATATATATATAACAAATATGATATATATATATATATATATGTATATATATAATGTAACATTCAAATTGCTATTTGCAACCCCCGTGAAGCTCCACTTATTTTAAAATTAACATTAAAAGAATAAAGCATGTACAGTACAAACGGTGAGTCAACCTTACGACCACCGGGAACCGAAGAATAAGAAGCGATCAAAACACCCGACATTAGCACCCGCTAAATCCTCGATGCCTTTATGAAAAAACTCCGGCCATCCTCTCTAAGCCTTGATCCCGCCTTTGTCAACCATTAATTTCCCCTGGTTACTGTCACTCATCTCATTGTTCCAGCACTGCTCCTGTTGATGCCGCCAAAACATGGCGGGACAATGAGTGAAGGCGGGACCAGAGGCTATTCATATATAAGAACCTGACCAGGGGTCATGCGAGGAATTCGTTACCAGCCAGAACCAGAGCAGAGTCCTTGCCGGGTCGGTCTCTGACTCCCCTCCCCCTTTCTGACCCAGTCAAACTTTGTCGTGAACATAGTCCCACCAAAGTTGTGGCGGGATTTTAAAACACAAAAACAGTACACAACACTCACCCTGGTCCTCGGTTGCTGGAAGATGGAGTAAGGCGTCCACGGTCGCCAACACAGCACACAAAACCACAAACTAAACCAAAACAGAAAAACACTACACTATGAACATACAGCAACAAGAACAGCACACTAACAGGAAAAAACAACAACTTTGCATCAGCACAAAAAAACTGTCAAACAAAAAAACAGACCAGCACTAGCTCTAACTACAAGACTCAAAAAGACTGCCTTCAAAACCGGAAAATCCTCACACACATATTCCACAGACAGACAGACAGACAGCGCCGTAAACAAACTGGAACAACCTTCATCCCTCTTCCAACAAGGTGGAAGCACTCACTTACGAAGGGAATGGGGAGACTCTTTGGAAGATCTCTATCTCTGACAGTCTCTCTCTCTCTATCTCTTTCTCTCTCTCTCAAAACAAAAATGCTAAATAAAAATACAAATTTATTCATCCTCTATATTTCTCCCCTTTAGCATTTCCCAACCAACACCTTCACACCTCTTTCAAATCGCCTTACACAACACCCACGGATGCTCACTTTTGGTCCTCTAGATCACTTCGGGGCACGCAATCATTCTCTCAGAATCATGCTCTCTTCTAGCAACATTCAAACTCACATCTTCTCCTCCATTCTCTCTCAGATTCACGCTATCTTCTTCACTATTACCACTCTCAATTTCATCCACAATCTCATCTATACCTCTTAACTCGTTCCCAAATACCTCCCCAATTCTTCAACTAACCCATCCCATCTGCTCATTGACCTTTCCAATTCTTGCAACGATTCATTCATGCTTTCAATCACTCGTATATTACTGCTACGCTATCTTACTCTTACACTTTCCTCACCTCCAACCGTTCACTTACCCCTACGTTCAGTCAACTCAGTTATATCAAACCCCAATATGCTATACGTTCTATTCATACCATCCCATTCATCCGTATTACACGCTTTATCACTCATTTTCACTTTGGCACTCCACCCTAAAACACAACTTACGATCATTCCGTTCACTTACGTTCTTCCCTTTCTTACGTTTTCTGCCATACTCTATCAAAACAATTGAAGAATGCACTCGTCAGTCTTTCCAGCAAAGCCCCCCTTATGCAACAACCCCTCACGTACATGCATCACACGCACCGCTTGCATCCTGGAGGATCCACCCATTTGAACCCCTTCACACTCAGTTTCCCGAATTCGCTGTCACAGTCACCCTCTTTCGTCTACATACACTTGATACATGCCCTTCCATTCCACATTCTGTCACACTTCGCTCTCGGGTCTGAACACATTCTCGCATAATGCCCATTCTTACCACAGTTACCACATATCACATTCACTGGGTACCTACAACCATTAGCAACATGACCCACCTGTCCGCACCGGTAGCATTTAACCCCTATCTTCGTACACTTTATACCAAATGTCCTAATTGCCCACACCTTCGAAACACGCTCCTAAAGCCCACCTACACTCATTCTTTGTATGTCCTTTCCTTTCCCACATCTAAAAACGCTTCTAACTTCCACTCATCGACCTTCCCTTGTACACTACTATCCCTAACCCGTCCAACCCGCTGTTCCCCACAAACCCATCATTTATCCTCCCTGGCACCTCCACATTACTTGCTCTTACACTCCTATCTATTACACTATCGGCCATTCTCATTGGGCCCCTCAACACTGCATCCCTAAAGCTTCCGAACCTGGTACCTCATCTACCCCCAGCCCTTACACTTACACTTCTGCTCTCTTTTATAACCCTGTCAAGCTCATAATCTTCTACAAATTTTCAAGATTTCTCCCCAAGTCAACCTTTCATTCTGTCCATCTTTTCTTCCAGCTTCCGCTTCAAGTTCACAAATTCTCTAACTCCATCTGGCACTGTCCCGAACAACTTCCGTGACTAACTCCTTACATTCATCTATCCCATCATCCCCAAACTTCTTCCTTTGCCAACGTCTCCAACCTACAAGTACAGTGACAAGGTTTCCCCAGCTTTCATTCTTGCCTCATCAAATTCATATCTTCCTCTTATACTTAACACTCGCTTTCATACGCCTTGCTTGCTCAACTAATCTAGCTTTCACCTTGTCATACTCAACATCCCCACACTCATAATAACCCTATACATATCAAGTAAAAACCCAGTCAAATACTCTCCTAATTCCTTGTTATTTTTTATCTCTTACTTTCCCCATACTTATCCTGACAAAACCTTTCATACTCCCTAAAGAAATCATGCACATCCCTACTTCCATACTCATTATACTTTCACACCAAATGCCTCCTCACATACATAGCCTTTCTCACTTCTTTCTCACTTTCACTCTCACTTTTGAATTACTTTTGCTCTGTCCTTTCATACCCTCTTCCGAATACAAAGAGTCCACTTCCCGCACTTACATTCATCTTACTCATTACACTCTTCTTTCTTCCCTTCTTTTATCCACTTTTATCCACTCGCCTCCATCCACGTTAACAGTAAATTAAATGGTTTCCAAAAGAAATGCAAAACTTCACTAATTAGGTTTTATTACAAAGATCAAAAGGATATTGCAAAGGAGCCCTCACCAGCTCCCTTGGCACTAATTTACATTAGTCACAAAACAAATAGAGCCAATATCAAAAGACTTAACGATCTCTGGTGAAAATTCTTAACTATAGATTAATTAGTTCTGCAATAAATACTGGAGTGGAGCGACCTGCAAAGCTAAGTAATTGTACAGAATTCTGCCACATATGGATAAAAAGTCCTCAGGAATTAGTCTTGAAGTGATCTTCCATGTCGGGGAATTCAAGAATTGGCACCGTGGGTGAACAGGTGGAGAGACAGCATTGTCTTGATGTATAGGCCAGACTTTGTTTGTTTTCAAGACATGGGACTTGGTTTGGACTCTGTGCACGACAAAAGTTTGACTGGTCAGAAAGGGGAAGGATTTCTGAGACCGACCCTGCAAGGACTCTACTGATGCTGGCTGGTAACGAACTCTCTGTGTGACCGTTGTTGTTTTTAGATTTTAGCTGGCCTTGTGCCAGCACGGGCTCTTTGCTGCCTAGAGCAGCCCGTTAATCTGTGCGGACCCTGGTCAGGTCCTTATATAGTCTCTGGTCCAGTCCTCAAGTCTTTCTCTCAGCATGTGGTGTTTGTCCGTCTGTTAACTCGCTAATTCCATGTTTTGCGGCATCGACAGGAGCTGTGCTGGAACAAGGAGAGGAACGAGAGCAACCAGGGGAAATCAAAGGTTGACAAAGGTGATTTAATGGACTTAGTTAGAAGGACGGAGCCATGTTGTGAAGGCGCTGAGAATTTAGCGGGTGCTAATGTCAGGTGGTTTTGATCGCCCTGTCTTCGGTTCTGGGTGGTCGAAGTCTTACACCTTTTTTACTTTAAATGCTTGCTTTTTTGAGTTAAATTTAAAAGATGAGTGAAGTGTCACGTGTATTGCAAATAGCAACAGAATTATATATATATATATATATATATATATTTATATATATATATATATATATATATATATATAAATAATGTGTATGTATATATTTATAACTTCCAATTGACAGTATCAATCGTGATGAAAATGTAAACATACCATTTGGCCAAAAGGAAAGCCAACAACTATTTGCAAGATTTTCATTGTTATTCTGAGGCATTTTCAACGGTGGCTGAATTATAACAAAAGTGAATAAAGGAAACTGGTTTTGCAGACAAAACCAAGAATCGAATTGAAACTCATTATATAACATTTTATGCTTGAAGAATTACTCCTGCAGGGGTAGGTCTTTAAATCAGGAAGACTTTTGGATTATCCTGAGTAAATGGATAATCCCAGGACATTAACCTGGATTACTGATGTGATTTAGTTTCTCTGTTCAGTCTCCTTCGAACATTTTAGTCAGAATGGCGTGGAGAATTATAGTTTTGTATATTTTATTATTTTAAACTTTGAAGATTTTATTTTTATATTTTTTAAGAAAATAGTATGCAAATGAAATTTTGTAGCAAAGGAGGGCTTATCTTCAATATAGATCCAAGTGTGTTTTTCAGATAACCATAGCATTCATGTATTAATTCCGTGTTTTTTTGTGATCTTGAACAATATAAACACTATTTCTGCTTGATAGCTATTTTTTTATCTTAAGAGAATCATTAGGTAGGTGGGAATCATTATTTGAACTGATCCATTTCCCTCATGATTTTTAGAAATGGCTAAAACCTGTATATATATATATATATATATATATATATATATATATATATATATATATATATATATATGTGGGTATATATATATATATATATATATATATATATATATATATATATATATATATAAATAATCTATATACATATATATATACATGTATATATAACATATATATAAATATACACATATATATATACATGTATATATATATATATATATATATATATATATATATATATATATATATATGTATATATATATATATATATTCTACACATATATAATAATATACAGTATACATGTACAGTCACTCAAAAATGTTTTGCAACATGTTCCAGAAGTTTTCGTTCACCTAACAGTAATTTGTTCTTTTGATATTTACAAGGAAATATAATTTTCTTATTCGATTTTGGTTATTAATCATACGGTTAAAAATATAAAAAAGAATGGTGAGTGAAAAATTCATATTACGAAAAATGACGAAACATTTTGAAAATTTTCGCTTTAGATGATTGGGCAAAACTATATTTCGAATCCAGATAAAAGCTTATTGAACTAATAAAATAATATTGAATAATCATCAATGAAATTATATATAAATAAATAAAGAAAGAATTCAACCATTATCGTTATCAAAAACAAAAAAAAAAAAATCTCATAATCGTCGTATGTTATCGTGTGACTCCACATTCGGGCAGGAAAAGTTAAACTAAACTGTCTCGTCACTTGCACCGAGTAAGATTGGGCAAGACTCATCCGCACCACAATCATTAGCTTGCATAAGACTAATGTTTCTATCGTAGATATTGCTCGGCAGCTTAAAACAACCATGTAAGAGGGATAAAAAACAGAGAGAACATGATCATTGTAAAACTATTGTTGCACTACTGTTAAAGGATCATCATCGGATGATCACTGAAGGAGCTCCACCTAACTCCCCTGACAACCGATGTTGCTATAAAAGAGAGAACATTACGCTCTCCCTTCAAGTTGCTGCTCAAACCATCCGTAACAGGCTACATGAGACCAAGATATTATTTCATCATACTCCTGCCAAGAAACACTTCATATCAGCGAAACACAAAGAATAAAGGCTAGGGTTTGCGTTATAATAAAATCCAGTGGCCGATGATTTCTGTACGAGTCATCTTTTGCGATGAGGAGGAGACATTCTCCACTGATGAGCATGGTAGTCTTCTTCACTGCTGGCATTTAGCATTAACTAAATTAATGTTGAATTTCTAGCTAATTTTAATTCTTTAGAAATTTAGATAATAAGAAATACAAAAATAGGCGTTATATATTCAGTTAACTTCATAAGAGGCATCAAAATGATAGGCCTAAGTAGCAATGAAAGAAATGAGAAATTACACATGATAACGGCATTATATATATATATATATATATATATATATATATATATATATATATATATATATATATATATATATATATATATATATGTATATATATGTATATATATATATATATATATATATATATATATATATATATATATATATATATATATATTATCATAGACTATATAAATATACCTTTATATAAATATAAAATCAGTGTGTGTGTGTGTATATATATTAAAATTACAAAAAATAGAAAAAGAAATCTGTTAGTCTAAAGAAGTATATTTTATATTAAGACCGTTACACTAGTTCACAATATAAAAGGATTAGTCATTCAAATATTTAATTAATAATAATGTGACGTAAATCTTTTTACAAAAGTCGTATTTGTTGATGTTAATAAGACTAACAGTTCAACTTGGTACTCGTAGTTTAATAAAAAAGATTCAAACGATATGAAGGAGATAAAACAACGATTTGATGGCAACTTTAAAATCGTCTATAATCAATTTCAGTTTTACATCTTTTGGGTGTTCTTAATATTTGAGAACTCTGATTAGATAGTTTGACTTAGTTCTATAATGGTATTACAAAAATTTGTAATTCCAGCATTAACTTTCAGTAGGCTGTCTTGAGGCGCCCAAGTATTTCCCCTGACTACATCTTAGAGGTTATTTAAAAAGTGACGATGCTTGATGTCACTAAGAGGGCTAATTTTGTCTTTATACTGGAATAATGATTTGATATTAAGAGGATTGACCTTCCTATCCAATTAATGGCAGTCTTCAACTTTTTAGTCTTCAGGTGCTTTTAAATTGTGTTGTTCTAATGTATGTTTTGTATAATTGGATCATGAGACTGGCATAAAAAATAAAGTTGTATTCCGTTATTATTAATTTGTGTTGTTTGGTCCTTTTAGCCTTTGAAGATTTAACTATGTTGTTATAAATGTATATGGCATATAATATATATCACCTTTGATGACCACTATCTATTTTTGTCACCCTGTCCTTCTATGTGTGTGTCCTGTATGCACGTATGTATTCTGTCATATATATATTATATTCTATGTATTACAAAAATAGACGTATATCTGTTAGTCTAGTTCAGTATATTTTATATATATATTTCACTATACATAATATATATATATTAGTCATTCAGTAATTTAATTAATAATATTGTATATAAATCTTTACAAAAGTCGTATTTGTTGATGTTAATAAGACTATATATTAAATTGTAACAGTCGTATATATATGTCTACAAATTCACACATATAAGGAGATAAAACATCGATAGTGATGGCAGTTGGAGATAAAATATTAAATATAAGAACAGCAATGATCTATATATAGTAACATCCTTTAATTAAGTATAATATGACATCATAAGCAATATAAAAAAGCCCTGTTTGCAAGGGAAACTGCAGGTAATTTCCTCGGACCCACCACTAGTGCTCCAGTTGTTTCATGACTTACATGGCCGAGTTGGCAAATAGCGCCAGATGTCGCTATTATAAGCTGTTGTCCAAAGTTTTGATCCTGTATGTCGAGAGAAATTTTTATATTGTACATATATATATATATATATATAATATTTATATATATATATATATATATATATATATATATATATATATATATATATATGCATGAATATTTACACACACACACATATACATACATATATTGTATATATATATATATATATACTGTATATATATATATATATATATATATATATATATATATATATACACACACAATAACTATATAATATAACCTAGTAAAATAATAGATTTCTTGAGACTTTGTTTTGCGCAGGCGTGCATATTCAAAAACGATTTCCCAGACGAGCGATTTTAAACGTGAGGCTACAATGGAATGGTTCCTGGTTTACAACTTCATTTTCAATTTAAGTTGATTTACACGTTGCAGTAAGATGATAACTGTGATTTTGCATGGTAATTACCAGTTCTCACAACGACACACACACATATCCGATGTAAATGCACATGGATATACTATTATTTTATTATTTATCCTCGCGAAAGGTGACTTGTTCATTGCTCATGTAAACAAGATGGCGTCTTGCTACATTTATACACAAATATATATCATATATATATTGCGATATATCTCATTATGACCGTTATTGATGAATCTTGATCGACCGTAGACCGGAAGAAAATATATAGACAGTCGATAATTGTGTGTATGTACAATCACTCAAAAAATGTTTTGCAACATATAGTCACTTTTCGGACAACAGCTTATAATAGCGACATCTGGCGCTATTTTAACAAAATCAGTTGTAACGTTGCAACTGAATACCGAGTGGTGGGTCCGAGAAATTACTCAGCAGTTTCCCAAACAGGGCTTTTTCATACTGCTTACTGTTGTCATACTTTACTTAAGAAAAGGATGTTACTATAATACTTAGAGGTCATCGCTGTTCTTATGTTTTAATATTTTCATCTCCAATTGCCATCACTATCGTTGTTTTATCTCCTTCATATTTTTGAACTTTGTTTACAGGGCCTACGAGTTCTTTATCAAGTTGAACTTTACTCTTATTAACATCAACAAATACGACTTTTGTAAAGATTTCCTTCACCCCATTATTATTAATTAAATTTTTGAATGACTAATCCTATGGGAATTGTGAACTAGTGAAACTTAATATAAAATATACTGAACTAGACTAACAGATTTCACGTCTATTTTTGTAATACATAGAATAAATCTTGGAGACACATACGTGCTACATACAGCCAAGGGTTGATTATATATATTGGATATATATATATATATATATTATATATATATATATATATATATATATATTTATATATATACATATAAATAACCCGGAAGAATCATGTGTAATTTTATCAGTTTCTTTCATTGCTACTTAGGCCTATCATTTTGATGCCTCTTATGAAGTTAACTGAATATATAACACCTATTGTTGTATTTCTTATTATCTAAGTTTCTAAAGAATTAAAATTAGCTAGAAGTTCAACATTAATTTAGTTAATGCTAGATGCCAGCAGTGAAGAAGACTACCATGCTCATCAGTGGAGAATGTCTCTCCTCATCGCAAAAGATGACTCTTACAGAAATCATCGGCCACTGGATTATATTATAACGCAAACCCTAGCCTCTATTCTTTGTGAAATCGCTGATATGAAGTGTTTCTTGGCAGGTGTATGATGAAATAATATCTTGGTCTCATGTAGCCTGTTACGGATGGTTTGAGCAGCAACTTGAAGGGAGAGCGTAATTTCTCTTTATAGCAACATCGGTTGTCAGGGGTTAGGCGGAGTTTAGATTCATTCAGTGATCATCCGATGATGATCAAGCAGGTAAACAATGGGGTTGTCCTCCAGTTTTAAAAAAGAATTTATCATATTTCCTCGTTCTTCTGTTGTTGTATCCTCTATACATGGTTGTTTTATTTACGCTAAGCTGCCGAGCAATATCTACGATAGAAACATTAGTCTTATGCAAGCTAATGATTGTGGTGCCGCTTAGTCTGTTGCCCATCTTATCGGTGCTTTGTGACGAGACAGTTTAAACTTTTCCTGCCCGAATGTGGAGTCACACGATAACATACGACGTTAGAGATTTTTTAATTTTTGTTTGTGACAACGATAATGGTTGAATTCTTTCTTTCTTTATTTATATATAATTTCATTGATGGTTATTCAATATTATTTTATTAGTCAATGTAGCTTTTATCTGGATTCGAAATATAGTTTCTTTTTTGACTCTTTGCCCAATCATCTGAAGTGAAATTTTTCAAAATGTTTCGTCATTTTACGTAATATGAATTTTTCACTCACCATTCTTTTTATATTGTTAACCGTATGATTAATAACAAAATCTAATAAGAAAATTACATTTCCTTGTAAATATCAAAAGAACAAATTACTGTTAGGTGAACGAAAACATCTGGAACATGTTGCAAAACATTATTGAGTGACTGTACATGAATGATTATATATATATATATATATATTATATATATATGTTGTCTAATATATATATAATATGCAATATATCTTGTTATGTATAGTATTTATATGGATATATATATAACAAGATGAAGTTATATGTGATATATGTGCATTTATTGTTCTATATATAATGTAATATATATCTATATTCATGATATTCATTTATGTCCTTCTTGCATTTGTTATATACGTATGTTCATTTTGGCATTGTATATTGCGCCGTTTATATATGACAACCCTATGTTGTAATTTGTTAATATTTTACCAATATTTCCAAATACATATATATATATACTATATATAAATATAATGCCATATATACTATTCTTAATAAAACTACTATGGTGCTACTTTGGTATGTTGTATATGCGTCATATAATCCATATGCTATGTATATAAATATGTATGGTAAATGTAAATATGAGCGATATATATTTATTAATATATATATATATATAGAAATGATGCATATATTTTAATCCCCAGATACGTGCTTATAAATTTCTTCTTCAGTGTGGATTGTTAAATTTAATCAGACCTTGGATTTTTTACGCGTGGTTAACTGTTGGGTTACAAAAATTTATTTGGAATGTGATTTTAGCTCTTCCCAAATTCATCGAAATTTAAGAAAACAAATTAGACTCTGTATAGACTGGTAGTATTCATTATTGTGACGATCGACTGGCACAGAATTGCTCAATTTGAGCATCAGACATTGTGCTTATCAGCTAGATATGCCTTTTGGATTTTATTAATAACATCTGATGAATGTTTGAAATAATATTTGTGTAACCTATAAACAAATTTTGCAAATGAATATATTGGGAATACTTTGTATCAACAGCAGTCCAGTGCCACAGGGCCGGTTCTGAATTATTCGTTATTTTGTCGAATTGTAGATGCTTTGATTTTGACTGGATTGCACATGCTTAGGCCATTTTAGTTATGGTAGCGACCAATAAATTATTTCTCAGAGTCGTAGGTTTTTACGGATGTTTAGTTGTATCGCGGGTGAAATGTAATCCTGCCTATTGTCTTCATTGAACTTGAATGTGTACCTTTGAATTGCTATATTTTTCAATCATTGGGAGACCTGTCTAAGAATATCTCAGTAAGAGTTGGTGTTGACACACACATTGTTAGACACATGAGTATGCCATAATATTTTTATTTACCTGTTGGGATAATGAATGATATATATACACGATATATACTCATAAATCTGATGCCTGTTAATCAACTAGCTTTCCTTCAAGATTGCAAAACTTTATCTAGGCGGATGCTTCGTAAATTGGCCTGTGGATAATTCTAAATTTATTTCATTTTTACTTTATTTCAAGATGATGATGATTGACAGATGATGATGATGATGATGATGATGTGATGATTAAATTGTTAAATTTATTATTATATTAAATTATTATTGAATCAAAATTGAAATCTTGTAGAGATTTATTTGTGAATATAATTTACTTGTTTAAATAACTAAAGATTAGCTTCATGTTATTATTATTATTATTATTATTATTATCCATTAATAAAAGCTTATTAACATTATTATTATTATTATCAATATAGTAGCTATTATTATTATTAACCGTCTTTTCTGACGTCTGAAACACTAAACTTGCTCTACTGAATGGTTACTACTTACTACTGAAGTGATGAATTCTGACCGGTTGCACAGCCAAGAAAAGAATCTAAAATTAGAACCCAAAACTCCTCTGTGCAAAATTTACGTCCCTTGTTCAGTTGGTGCAATCGATTCAAATGTCGTTTATTAAAAATGTCGATAGAGATCATTGCATTGAAGAATGGTCATTAACGTCTTAATGTTTATATAATCAGATTTACTACCCTCATACATAACGCTTTTTCTTATATGACACCCCTAAAAATATTGAACCCTCGTTCGTGAAGGTTTGGTATATTGAGGACATGGTATGGATACTTCATTGCATTTGTCTCTGCATAATGTCAGTTATCAATTATAACACTTTTTGTGTATGCTAAGGTACCTTACTGACTATAATATCCAGTGAAACAATTTATATTTTTTTTAGACCTAAATTATAAAAAAATTAAGACGTAATGACCTTTAGCTTCTGCTCTCTTTCTTCTCTTGCCTTCAAACATACTCTTCTTCTTATATATATATATATACATGTATATATATATTCTATATATATATATATATTATTCTGATGATATTATATTTATACGATATGATTATATACCTATATAGAAATAATATATAACTTCAATCACATACAAGAATTGTTCTGTTTAGTAGAATTATTTTGTTGTCTAACTCAGCATTGAGAAGACTGGAAATGCTTGACTTTCCAGGCAAAAAGAAATTTCAAATGCTGGATAAAAAAAAAATACGATCCGTACGGATACGATAATGATGTACTCAGGTTGTTCAAGAAAGATTGAACTTTTTAATAAAAACTCCATTAGATACCATCCAGTTTGAATGAGCCAAATATCATTTATGCGGATATATATCATATTATATATATAATTGCTATATATATATATATATATAATATAAGAAATTTGGAATCGGATTATATATAATATATATATATATATAATATCTATAATCATAGTTAATATATATCCTTTATATAATCCTTGGAATGTATATAGAGATAAGATAATATATATATATAATATATATAATATATATAATATATATTATATATAATATATATACTATATATAATATATATAATATATATAATATATATATATATATATATATATAATTATTTATATATATTATATTAATATTTATATATAGATTTTTATATTCTGCAGCCAGTTGGAAGAATGAAACGATTTTTTAGTGAACTGCCTTAGGTGCAACACCTAGTGCTCAGAATATAAGCAATAAATGTAATGAATAGAATGACTTTACCTTGATATCACATTAAGTAAACAGATAAGTGGAGGTTGCCTTTAAAAAGCCAGTCAATGACTTTAAATTGAATTTATTTTTACAAACTGAGCAATCAGGAAACTCCTATGAAATGGCTGACTGAGCAGCAAGCAACACATATAATGTGCAATAAAGCTAGACATAATGCATAGCAAATAACTGAATCTGAAAAAAGATGACAGCCGTGCAATAGTTTGACGCAAATGAAAATTGTAGCTTTGAGACTGGTTGAATGATTTTGCAGGTACTTAGTCAACGGGAGAAAAAGGAACTGTGTCCAGCGCTCCTGGACCGCTGAATATCAGAAGACTTGCAAAGTGAAAAAAGGCAGTTAAACGTATAAGGCTAAATGGTTCATAAGGGCATGGGCAGACCACTTGAAGAGCCAGATAACAGGATACAACTCGCATCTGTACAGGAGCTTAGCTTTGCAAAAACACGAAATTTGGCCCAGAAGTTGTCCTGACATCCAAACCAGTGAAAGACAGTCAGCATTTCAGTAATTGCGTGTAACTTCGGTCTTGCCGGGAGAGTTGATTACTCAGCCAGGGCGCGATTCTTGATAACCGTTTGGTTTACAAATGCATGGAACAAGACATCAGTCAATCTGTAAGGAGCAAATTCACCCAGCAAAAAATTCGAATGGCAATGGTCTTAAACTACTAGCCCTTCTGTCCCAATCGAGTCTTCTGTACAAGCTGAAAAAAAACTCATAGGATGCCACCAAGAGATCAGCCTGGTCCCCAAAAATCAAGGGTCTATGAGCCGAGGCCCATGAAACTTTAACCAGGCCCGGTCCAGCGGCCATTAAATATTATTGCCTAGATTCACGATTGGGATGGATGAATTTAACTAAAGATGTAAAAATATATATATAGATTTCAATTTGGTATGTTTGATATATTGGATATATATATGATAACATACCCAATTTGCAGCCCTATATATATAATGTATATATTTGTATTTATGTATACATAAATAAAAGAAGTTAGTCTGACTGCGTGACTAAGAATACGCATGAAAAGGATGTAACTAAACAGTAAATTAATATGGTTTTCTGAAGAAATGCATTGACTTACTAATTAGATTTTATTACAAAGATCAGAAGGATATTGGAAATGGAGCCTACATAACTCCACTCACTACACGTCGATTACGTTTGTCACTAACAAATATTGCCAGTATCAAAAAGACTTTTCTCGATCTATGGTTACATTTTTTAACTTTAGAATTAAATCTACTTGAATTAAAATCACACTTTGGTTTTCTCTAACGATAAGTAAATGCACAGAATTTGTCCGCCACTAGGCATATAAGTCTTCAGGAATTACTTGGAAGTGTTCTTCCATGTCGGGAATTCAGGAATTGGCACCAGTGGACGAAATG
>NC_089781.1:73482587-73505087 GCF_040412425.1 Macrobrachium rosenbergii | reverse complement strand
TAGATAGATCAACCCCTGGTTAGGCTCTTGAAAAAAATTATATATATATATATATATATATATATATATATATATATATATATATATATATATATATACATACATACATACATACATACATACATACATACATACATACATACATACATACATACATACATACATACATACATACATACATACATACATACATACATACATACATACATACATACATACATACATAACTAGTTCCGGAATATTTATGGGAAAATATTCTCCGTGACAGCTTAAAATTATTATCATTATTATTTCTATTCAGATGATTGCGTTTCCATTTATAAGGAATCAGATCAAGTATACTAAGCGCCATTTTTATTTCCTTATATAACAAATGTTTTCTTGATAAATGAAGTATAGTTTTCATAAATATGGTAACCATAAAGTAAATTGGCTTCTTGTTCAATAACTTGGCAAGACGCACCAAATAATTCATCTGCATTTAATCTCTAATGCGACTCGTCACCATAAGTTTCTGAGAAAGAACATCACAACCGAAACTAAGGATAAGTTTACATATTCAACACTGGTTGTGTATAGCTTAGGTATGTGTTTTCAAAAATATAACTATATGAATTCAATATTGGTGATGCAAGTCTTTATAACAACTGTTATTCACCAACGCTGAATGGCAGGTTTGTACTCGTAAGTACTATTGCGTTCAATACGACAATTAAAATCTTATGCTCTCTTTTGATTCTAATGTACAGGTCAACTATGTATGAATTTTATCATTCCATCTCCGAATAACTCTCTTTTTATTATATAAAGATTTATTGGACATGTCTAAATGATATGTCCAACTCCGAAAATACTCGTACTTGGCTGCCGTTTATACAATCTCATAAAAAACAACTGTCATCACAGTTACCATGACGGTAGCTGTAAATTGTAAAAACTTTATGTCAAGTTACCAAATAGTTTATTCAGAGACCAATAGTAATATTGTATCGAGTTTTAAATTTGTAGTAAAGCAATAATGAACGAACAGGTAGGTGTAAGGAACTTTGTAATCTTAATCTGGACCGTATGCCACTAACACTCGACAAATCATACGACTAACGACAAAAAACACTCAGGTCCTGGTCGGTTGTAACTGGATTCAAGTAACCCATGACCCAAATATGGCCCTTGGAAGTTATTTATCACAAGCACATACTATATTTTTTGCAACTGTAAAATAAAAATATATGCATTTCTTATGCCCAACCGTTATTACCTTGACGTACCATTAAGCCCTGAAATGCCTCTAAATACGGCAATGTTTTTGTGCGTGCTTGTTCGTATCATTATAAACATACACTTATTAATATACTACGATATATTAGATACTTATGGATTTTTTCATAAAAGCTCTGAATCTACTTCACAAATTACTAATTGCGAAATTTTATTTTGTTAAATGTGATGAACACCTAAAATATGGAAATGTTTCACACATCTCTGGCAATAAATAAATGAAACCCAAGTGTCATATGTAATGTGTCAAAAGATGAAAGTTAACAATGCACTTCATTTCATTAACAGTATTTTATAAAAACTCCTCTAACTATACAGGTTCAAAACACTCACTTGCATAACAAATGAAGTGTAAAACGAAACATTGTCCAAACGATTGTTCTTTATGAGATTCAACAAAAAGTTCTCTAACATAATACTTTTTGCCAACAGTTTCACAGACCCGAATAGTAAATGCACAACGCTAGATTAAACTGGATATATAGATTGCGATGAGATACATAATTTCATAGATTTACGCAGTTGGCTTTAGTAATAAAATGTTCA
The DNA here is from genome assembly GCF_040412425.1 of Macrobrachium rosenbergii. Lineage (NCBI taxonomy): Eukaryota > Metazoa > Arthropoda > Malacostraca > Decapoda > Palaemonidae > Macrobrachium > Macrobrachium rosenbergii. The sequence goes on along the minus strand of NC_089781.1, from coordinate 73,503,263 downwards.
ACTGCAAACTCACCGAAAATAAAAGGCACTGCTAAACAAAGAAGTGTTTTTACAAACAAGCAACACTGCACTTTACAACGACACTTGTAAACACTAATTTATGTACAGTCACTCAAAAATGTTTTGCAACATGTTCCAGAAGTTTTCGTTCACCTAACAGTAATCTGTTCTTTTGATATTTACAAGGAAATGTAATTTTCTTATTCGACTTTGGTTATTAATCATACGGTTCACAATATAAAAAAGAATGGCGAGTGAAAAATTCATATTACGAAAAATGACGAAACATTTTGAAAAATTCCACTTCAGATGATTGGGCAAAAGAGTCAAAGAAGAAACTATATTTCGAATGCAGATAAAAGCTTATTGACTAATAAAATAATATTGAATAATCATCAATGAAATTATATATAAATAAAGAAAGAAAGAATTCAACCATTATTGTCGTCAAAAACAAAAAAGAAAAAATCTTGTAACATCGTATGTTATTCGTGTGACTCCAACATTTGGGCAGGAAAATTAAACTAAACTGTCTCGTCACTTGCACCGATAAGATCGGCAACAGACTCAGCCGCACCACAATCATTAGCTTGCATAAGACTAATATCTCTTTTGTAGATATTGCTCGGCAGCTTAGCGTAAATAAAACAACCATGTATAGAGGAATAAAACAACAGAGAGAATGTGGAAATACGATAAATTCATTGTAAAAGGTGGAGGACGACCCCATTGTTGCACTACTGTTAAGGATCATCATCGGATGATCACTGAAGGAGCTCCGCCTAACTCCCCTGACAAGCCAGTGTTGCCATAAAGAGAGAACATTACGCTTTCCCCTCAAGTTGCTGCTCAAACCATCCATAACAGGCTGCATGAGACCAAGATATTATTTCATCATACTCCTGCCAAGAAACACTTCATATCAACGAAACATAAAAAATAGATGCTTGGGTTTGCGTTACAAATAATCCAGTGGCAGATGACTTCTGTGAGAATCATCTTTTGCGATGAGGAGGAGACATTCTCCACTGTTGAGCATGGTAGTCTTCTTCACTGCTGGCATTTAGCAATAACTAAATTAATTTTGAACTTCTTGCTAATTTTAATTCTTTAGAGACTTATGTAGATAATAAGAAATACAAAAATAGGTGTTATATATTCGGTTAACTTCACAAGAGGCATCAAAATGATAGGCCTAAGTAGCCATGAAAGAAATGAGAAATTACACATAACGGCATTTATATATATATATATATATATATATATATATATATATATATATATATATATATATATATATGTGTGTGTGTGTGTGTGTGTGTGTGTGTGTGTGTGTGTGTGTGTGTGTGTGTGGTGTGCCACGATTATATTCTATGTATTACAAAAACAGACATGAAATCTGTTAGTCTAGTTAAGTATATTTTATATTAAGTTTCACTAGTTCACAATATACACAGGATTAGTCATTCAAAAATTTGATTAAAAATAATGTGCAAGCAAATCTTTACAAAAGTCATATTTGTTGATGTTAATAAGACTAATACTTCAACTTATAACAGCTGTAGGCCTATGTCTACAAAGTTCACACATGAAGGAGATAAAACATAAGAACAGCGATGACCTCTGAAGTATTATAGTAACATCCTTTTATTAAGTAAAGTATGACAACAGTAAGCAGAATCAGAAAAAGCCCTGTTTAAGGGAAACTGCAGGTAATTTCTCGGACCCACCGCTAGTGTTCAGTTGTTTCACGTGCTTACAACTGAGTTGCCAAATAGCGCCAGCTGTCGCTATTATAAGCTGTTGTCCGAAAAGTTTTGAAGTATGTTGCAAAACATTTCTGAGTGATTGTACATAAACCCTATGAAAGAAATCACGAAAAAAAAGTGGTGTTTGCTATTTCTTTTATTTACACATACTTTTATATACATATTATTTATATATATATATATATATATATATATATATATATATATATATATATATATATATATAAATATATATATATATATATATATATATATATATATATATATATATATATATATATATTATATATATATATATATATATATATATATTAGTCACGTGGGTCTTGACTGATCATGTAATCCTTTAATTTCGTAAAGTTACCGCGGCCCTGAAGGCCAAGAATACACGTAGCCTGTCTCTTGAAGCCAAGAGTTAACCTCAAAGACAGACATTAATTAATCAAAGTCGCCAGTTAAGGGGTAATTAACCTTAACAAAGAATATTTGAGAATAAAGACTTTATGATACATGTTTCACCAACTGCGGACGCAGAAAAATCTCTACTTGTTAAGATGGTATTAAATACAAAAAAAAACAACGCTCCCCAAACAGTGAGTGCTAGGCATAACGAATACCAGAGTATTAAAAATTACCTTGCTTGCCTAAATACTGCAGACGTGCTGGGACAATTGAAACGCTAACAATATAATAATTTGACTTTATCTAGACTTCGTACCAACGGGACCTAAATGGTGGCTGGAGAATGAAACAAAGAAAATTGGGAAATACAGAAAGAGGATAAAAGAATGGGCAAAGTTTTGAGCAAAAGACAGACTTTACCTTTAGGGCCCGAACGTTGTTAGCATCAACGGACGCAACGGAATTTCTTGCAATTTCTTCTTCACTTCACTAATAGAATAATAGACAAAAAAAGGGGGAAGAGGCCCAACCGGACGTGTTGTCTCCCTGAAAGCTTGATTCTCTCTGCCTGTTCTCTGACCAGCCTAGGTCAAAAACAGGCCTCAGTCATGCCCCTAGAAAGTCTACGTTCTCTTTTAAAAACATTCGGCCAAGAGAGACAGGTAGAAAGGAAAAAGAGGACCTTAGGACCACCTATTTTTAAGGCTGATATGGAAATTTTCCTATAGGGGAAATGCCTAAATGCTACCTATCCTTTCTCCACGAACACCAACGTTACAATTTAAACTTGCCTACTTGATTTGGCCACTACTTGTTTCTTTGGTTCCTCTGATAGAACTACAAAGAAATACATTGAGGCGAACAGTCTAAATATTTATAAAAGCTCCCCCTTTAAGAGGGCCTTCACTCCCTTTTCGCAGCGTGAAGGTCTGTACTAAATAAGTTGTTCGCCTCTATTAGGTTACTCTTCTTCCCCTGAGCAGATTAGTCCTGGTTAGCCTACCTAGGTACAGAACTACCTAACCCTAGATAGGATATGAGCTATAATCATTACTTTACCTAATTCTAATAGTACTAGAAGGTGCTTCCGGTTATTATAGGCTACCTCCTACAATCACGATGTTTTTTTAGACCTAGCCTAGTGGTACATTCTATGGTATTCCCTAGCCTAACCTATCCTAACCCGACCATAGCACCAACATAAGAGTTAATGTTCTAACTAAATTACAACTTGGTTTATGTTTAATACAATTAATAATTACTAGTTAATTCATGAGGGTTGCCTCATATGATAAATGGGTGCCTCACTGAGGTCTTAGGCCATGCGTGTCATGAGCATCGTGGCTCGTTTCACAATAGTTAAGATTATTGAAATTAGTTACACTACTTACGTGATTACTGCGGCTCGGTGGTAAGTGGAAGGAATAAGGCTACTAAATTGATGTACTGTACTTAAGGCAGTCTAGGCTATGTACAAGAAAAAGAGATCACACTGGCTACCTCCTCTGGGCAAGGGGCCAGGATCACTCTAAGATGGTAGGGCACTGTGCCGAGAGGGCACTAGTGCCAGGATGAGCTTATGGCTCACAACTACTGGGCTCTTTCCGCCCCTTCTTCTTCTTCTTCTTCTGGTTCCTCCAAGGCCTATCAGTATCAGGCCCAGGAGGTGATGAGGGCACCGACTCTGGGGACAGGCCAGAAGGGCTAGCGGGCGCGAAGTCAGGGGCAACTGCAAAAGCTGCAGGAGGACTCCCTACTCCGGCTGCTGCGACAACCGGAGCGAGCAACTCGACTCCTGCATCCGAGGAGGCCAGTTCCTGGTCTTCCAGAGAAGGGGTACCATTTCGATCCTCCAGGGTTCATCCCCTGAGTCAGATTTGCAAGAGGAAGAAGTCTCGGGTGCTGGAGGCTCTCCAGTTCGCGATGATCAACTGCATGGGAATCCTAAATCTCCGGAGGAGGATTTGACCCGCATCATCTTTCCATTGGTAGCTCAACCCGGCATGGACGGGTCTGGCACTGCTCAGTGCTCGCAAGTGGCACTGGCAGCAGTTGAGGGTCAGGCATGCCTGACAAGGGGGTCCGGAGGTGCAATACCTCGCGGACGACTTGGGTTTCATTGCGGCAGAGATTCCTGCCCCAGCAGGAGATCGTAGCCTCTCCTAGAGTTTTGTTCGGGGCGTCCGCTGGGCGTTGCTTGCTTGGGCAGCCCTCCCAATTTGTGGAGTGGTCTGCCCACTTGCACGTCCTGCAGCGGTACTGCTCCTCCTGAATATCTCTTCGGGGAGGGGGGGACCTCTTGGTGGGCCAGCCCTTCGTGATTGGAGAGGGCTAGGCCTGAAATAGTCTGAGTTTGTGCCCCTTCCGCGGACCACTTTGATGGGCGGAAGGTGGAGGTTTGACATTTATGGAGTTCTAGATGGGGCCTCCGTGGAGGAGGTAACGCGGCTGCGGAGTGGCGTTGGTGATGGGCTTCCTCGCAGAGAAGATCCCGACCCAACAAGAAGGCCACTCGGGCCGAATTCCACCTACCACGCTAGGCGGTGGGGTATCGTGCCCCAAGGTGTCGTAACCTGGAGTTGGACCGTGGAACGGTAATGGTGTGGCCCTCTATCCACTTCATTTCCCACCGGGTTTCTTCACAACCATGGCACCGGCTGGCACTTGGGCCCTAGTGATCAGGCTAATGTCTGCCGCAGTGTCTACTGTGACCGGAAGGGTCACTGGCAGGCTAGTGCTCTGAAGAGGGGCCACCGAGATGAACTGGGTTTCCAGTCTCTCGGGTAAAGGATCCGTGCGGACCAGCAGCAGAGAATGAAGTGCTGATTAGGTTGACAAATTTTGTGGTGGGGACATGATGTGGACAGGCCGGAGATCCAGCATTGTAGTGGCTGGCAGCCCCACAGGATCTGCACGGCCTTTGGATGGCTCGGTGGCCTGCAGTAACTGTTGGAGGAGAGGGCTGAGCGGATGAATCGGGAGGAGTTCTGGCTGGTAGGGTTAGGCTGCTTATTATTGCCGAGTTTGTATCGGCACTCAGCTTCAGCGTGGCCCCCTTCTTGCAATAGTTGCACATGGTCTTGCTAGGCAGTCCATTCTTTGGGCGAGTGGAGTTCGAGAGGTAGGCTGGAGGGATGATTCGCTTCTGAGAGGTGCTATGCGACTGATTGAAAGTTTCCCACGAATCAGCCATGCGACAAGCTTCCATAAGTGTGGAGGGTCTGTTTATCGTTAAGATATACAGCAAGGGGCCCAGGCACACATTGGAAAAGGTCTTCTAGCATGGTCCGATTGAAAAGATCCTCAAACGCCGTGCAGGCCAAGGAGTCGAACCAACGCGTGCCGGACTGGGTTTTGTGACATGCCCATTCTGTCCAAGACCAGCCGACTTCCTTGGCAAGACCTCGGAACCGTTGTCTCCATTTTTCTGGGGTTATCTCGTAGGCCTTTGTAATGACTCTACGAACTTCCGCCATGTTGCCTCTCTGGCTCTTCTCCAGTGAGCGAAGCGCTGCCTTGGCTTTTCCTCCATATGCTTGGCTAGTATTAAGGCTCTCTCCGTCTCCGTGGTGCTGCAGTTATCGAAAAGAGCCTCGATCTCCTCCAGCCATGCTTCTGGCTCAAATCCTCAGTCCACTTGGGGACTAGGGAATTGATGCTCGAAATTGGAGCGTTTGATGCAGCAGGTGTAGGACTGGAGGCTTGATGGCTAGCCATAGCTTCGGCATTCTCCATTTTTGCTCTCTCAGCTCGAGCTCCTTCTCCTTTAAGGCTAACTCAGTTTCCTTGCAGGCTAACTCATGCTGTCTCTTTCTTCTCTTTCCTCTTCTCTTTCCTCTTTCTTCATACTCCTCTGCTCGGTTTCACCTTCTGCTCTTCTTCATACTTCCTCTGCTCGAGTCTTTCTTCCTTCTCCCGCTTGGCCAAGTCGTCCACTTGCTCCTTAACCCAGGTGGTAAGTTCCGAGCCGGTGAGACCTGCCGCCGTCCCCAGCCCCAGGAAGGTTTTATAATGCTCTGCTGCCATGGTTCTGGTGGGGAAGGGCGTCTAACCGGGTCGACTGGGCGTACTTGGGCAGCGAGGAAGTGTCTCTTCAATGACGTGGCACCCTTTCAAAAGGTGGCACTGTAGTTTGGGTGTGCCGTGTACAGGTCACACTGGTGGCACTCAGTATCCCTAGGCACTGGTGCAGGTTAGGTTCCAGAAGAACTTTCTCTTCTGTGTTCCCTTTGTTTTGGTTTTATTTATTTCCTGGATATGCTTGCTTGGTGGCACTTATGGTGCCAATGTGTTCCTAGGGACCCTCTACTGGAGTCCAACTAGGCTATATGGGAGGAAAGGCACTCTACACCCCTGCAGAGTGCAACAATTGAATGAGAGAGAAAGGGAAAGGTAAAAGAGAGAGAGAGAGAGAGAGAGAGAGAAGTAAGCTATTCAATTGATGACAGTGCAGCAAATTATTGGCACTGTGGAATAAAGTGAATTTCTTTTTTTTTTTTTTTTTTTAAAGATCCTTTTGAGTGGCTGGTCCCAGCTAACTGCTCTTCTTTCAGAGGGTGCAAACTACTGGTTTGCTTGGGTCTGGATAGCAGGCCTCACTCGACCAACAGTTTATCACTGTAAAAGCTTAACTTGTCCTCATCTGACTTGTGGGACAGAGGTGTTTTCTTTTAATTGGCTTTAATTTCTGTGTCAGGCCAGTTAATTAGCACTAGTGTCGGCACTTTCTTTCTTAAATGAAGAGAGAGTCAGAGTAGACTTAGGTTAGGAATGAGAGAGAGAGAGAGAGAGAGAGAAACGGCTTACTTGAAGAGAGAGAGAGAGAGAGAGAGAGAGAGAGAGAGAGAGAGAGAGAGAGAGAGAGAGAGAGAGAGATTTTCAATCAGCTAATTTCTTGCTGCTTGAGAACATGTTAAACAAAGATTTTATAATTGTACAATGGCATGGATTCTAAATAAAATGATATAGACACCACGTCTTTGCTTCCTGAGCGATTACTTTATTATCTTAATTTTCCTGGGAGCCGACGTCACAAAATTTTATCGTAAAATTTTAAAATTCTCTTTATATGATTTTTATATCAGGTATTTGTATAGGAACTTGTTATTGTATTAATCCTAACTAAGGCCTATCTTTCCCTGCCTAAATTATCTTTTGGTTTTTTACCGAAGTCTGTCTAGCTAAGATATTAGGAGGTGGGTTACTACGCCAAAAAAAAGTAGACCCAAAAAGTGGCTGGAAGCAGAGCTCTTCACAACAATGAGTCAATAACAAGGTCTTAAGATGGCGGCCAAATCCCGTTAGGCCTAAATTCAAAACAACCTGGGCGGTACAACCCCAAATGGCGGTATTTCTCACCCAGATTCAAACAATTCTGAATAACAACCGCGCGAACACGGCGGAGGAATCAAAATGGCGGTATTTTTTTGCTTTTTGCACAAATTCAAAAACAACGAACGAAACAAATGCAGGTATCCAGATTTTACTTTAAATATACCAATCATGCATAGCGTTTTACGTTAAGGATGGGAAACTAAATTACCAAACAACGTTGTCTTTTTTTTATCGTACTTCTCACCCGGACATTAACAAAAGAATGGAAAAAAAAATGCTGGCCAACCTGCGTAAATTCACGTTGCTGAAAGGTACCTTTTATGGTAAAATTACTATTTCCGTTCGTTTGCTATTTCACTGACGCGGTTTTTGAATGATTCCCGCTATGAGCAAACAATAACGATCAGAATTGCAGACGCGATTGCTAAATTACTTGTGTACATGACATGGGCTCCGTGGATTCGGTCTTAGGATTCGTTACTGAACAACTTAACTCTAACGCCGAACGCGGTAAAAATGCCCTTTCTCACAACGTTACAAATTATGACTCGCTCTGCTTTTGATGCACCCTTTACCTACGCTAATTCTCACTATACTTTTATTGTTTATTATTATGCCTGGTTCCTTGTTTGGAAGAAAAATGAAATGGAGTTCAATATCTGACTTTTATCTTTGGAATTAATGTAATTAATTTCCTTTTCTCCAGATTCTTTCTCTAAAATTTACTTTAGATTCTACGCAAGGTCGTCAATGTTACGTGTGTTTCTTGGTTGATCAGTTATTGGTTCAATTTACGTAATTTTGCACGGCCCTGCAAACCAAGATTACACGTAACCTGTCTCTTGAAGCCAAAAGTTAACCTCAAAGACAGACGTTAATTAATCAAAGGTCGCCAGTTAAGGGTTAATTAACCTTAACAAAGAATATTCAAGAGAATAAAGACTTTATGATTTTAAACCAACTGCAGACGCAGAAAAATCTCCACTTGTTAAGATGGTATTAAATACAAAAAAAAAACGGCTCTCCCAAACAGTGAGCACTAGGCAAAGCAATCCAGAGTATTAAAATTTTGCTTGCCTAAATCCCCGAGACTTACTGGGACAATTCGGTTAACACTAACAATATAATAATTTGACTTAATCTAGACTTCGTAAACAGCGGGTACCTAAATGGTGGGCTGAAGAATGAAACAAAGAAAGATTGGGAAATACAGAAAAGAGGATAAAAGAATGGGCGAAGTTTTGAACAAAAGACAGACTTTACCTTAGGGCGAAGCGTTGATGCGCATCAACGGACGACCGGAATATCTTGCAATTTCTTCTTCACTTCACTAATAGAATAATAGACAAAAGGGGGAAGAGGCCCAACCGGAAGTGTTGTCTCCCCGAAAGCTTGATTCTCTCTGCCTGTTCTCTGACCGGCCTAGGTCAAAAACAGGCCTACAGTCATGCCCTAGGCGTCTACGCTCTGTTAAAAACATTCGCCAAGAGAGACAGGTAGAAAGGAAAAAGGACCTTAGGACCACCTATTTTTAAGGCTGATATGGGAAATTTTCCTATGGGGGAAATGCCTAAATGCTACCTATCCTTTCTCCACGCGAACATTACAATTTAAACTTGCCTACGTGATTTGGCTGCTACAACTTTTCAGGTTCCTCTGATAGAACTACAAAGAAAATACATTGAGGCAAACAGCAGTAATATTTATAAAAATATATATATATATATATATATATAATATAATATATATATATATATATATATATATATATATATATATATATATATATATATATATATATATATATATATATATAATCAGTAACTACAAACGTCCTTAATATCAATTCGCTCTACCTCGGAAATAATATATTTTCATATATGTTACCGAAGGGGAATTTTTTAGTTGATAATAAGTTCGTCATCCCATGGGCTCGAACCAGCGAAGGACAAGAACTCAGGAATACAGTGGACACATTAACCCACGCTACTTGGAACTATCTCAGATTCTCACGTATATAATAGTCTAGATTTAGTCGAAAAATTAAACAAAATCACTTTTTGTCCCACTGATAGATTCGTTAGTTTTGATGTTTGTTCTCTTTTTACTAAAGTCCCTATAGATTCTATTTTAGGAGTATCTTAGTAATGAATTAATCCATCACGAATTACCTCTATCTGTAAGTCATATCATTTCTCTCACTAGGTTGTGCATTTGTGATTGTAAGTTTATATTCAATGGTGCATTTACCAACAAATATTTGGTATGGCAATGGGGAACCCTTTATCCCCCTCTCTCAAACTTGTACATGGAATTCTTTGAAAAAACGATATATACCTAATATCATTTATACTCCTTTAAAGTGGTATAGGTATGTTGACGATATTTTAGCTGTTTTGCCTGCTGGTATTGATGTAATGATTTACTCTGTAATTTGAATAACCAGGTACCATCCATTAAGTTTACGTAAGAATTAGAAAAAGACAATTGCCTCCCTTTCTCAGATGTTTTAATACATAGAGAACAATTTCAATGTAAATTCAGTACTTATAGGAAACCAACCAACAACCTAACTTATGTCCATTTTTATTCAGGCCATCACCTCAACATCAAAATATCAATTTTTTCCTCTATGTTTTTACGAGCCTTGCGTATTGTCAGTCCCCAGTATTTGGATAAACAAATTGAATACATAAGAAAAATAGGGACAGATTTATGTTACCCTTCACATATACTAGATATTTGTTATAACAAAGCCCACAAAAAGTTTTATAGTGAAAGTAACATGAAGAAAAGAAACCCTATGAACATTCTTAGCTTGCCTTATTTTAGTGGTTTTGAAAACATAAAATCATTGTTAAAACCTTTTAATGTAAACCTCGTTTTTCTTATAATAACACTCAAAAAAAAATGTTAAAAAAAATAGCCCTAAAGAAAACAACATAAATATATAAAATTCCATGTTTGGATTGCCCCTCTTTTATACTAGCCAGTCTAGCAAAGATTCAGATGTACGTATTAAGCAACATAAAGTATTCAGTCAAAACTGGACAAGCATCCAATGCTATATTCATTCATTTAAGTGAAAACTCTCACAGGATAAATTGGACTGAAAGTTCAGTGACTGCCAGATCGAAAGATTTCTCTTCAAGAAATCTATTGGAGTCCCCTATTATCCAGCTTACTTCCAGTTGTAATTTTAATCTTAGCCCTGGAATGTATTATTTGGACCCCTGTATTAGAAAAATGTTCAAGAATGACCTAAAAGATAAAATCACTGACTTAATTATAAGTTAGCTACTTGATATATATTTTCTATGTATCCGTATGTTTAATATAATTTTTTATTTGTAAGAATGTTCATCTTGCAAAAGTTATTATTGTTTACAAACAAAAAGAGAATTATTGTGTTGTACTAAAAAAAAAAAAAATTTTAGGTGGTCAGTCATGAACCTGTATAATCCTTTAATTGTCCTGTCCCTGCTCCTGAACGGTTGATCCTAATCTTTTGTAAAAATCTTAAATATGTAATCCTGTTTTGGCAGTTCTACTAATTCTTCAATTGTGTTGGATTCCAGGTACATATGTTTCCTTTATAATCCCCATCTGTCATTTATATGAGCTTTCTTTGTAAACATACTTTTATATTTCTTCAGTCTGCTAAGTAAAGGATCTAGCGTCGAGAGGCCTTGCAGCACTCCAGTGTTTCCGTTTCCTTCATTAGTTTCATTATCGTACTATATTATATATTCATATATATATATGCCATATATATATAAATATATATATATATATATATATATATATATATATATATATATATACATATATATATATACATATATATATATTTATATATATATATATATTATATATATATATATATATATATATATATATATATATATTCTGTATATCTATAAATATATATATATATATTTATATAATTCAACCTATATATATATATATATAATATGATATAAAAATTTCAAACACAATCACTTTTGTGGAACAGAAAATAAAATTTCAGTTCACAGTTCTTGTATATCATATATGTTATATAATATATATAAAACTTATACCATATAATATATTTATATGCTCTATGGATGTCTTTACTTTGAAAATCTAGAATATGAAGATAAAAAATGGCATAAAACACTCATTTGGACATCTGAAATTACATCGACGGTTTTAATATACAGAACCTCTTCTGAAGAAAGTGTTCCGGGAAACACGACCACCAGACGCGTCGCCAAACGGAAATTAATGGGGCCAAAAACCACTAGGAAATTGTTTATTTTCCCTCCTTCTTGGGAAACGGTCACCTGCATACCATCGGAGACTTAATGCCACACCTACAAATGCTTTTATATATACCCTTGTACATTTCATCTGTCCATATTTTACCAGTGAACAGAGGGCACAGAAGAAGTGCTTTTGAGATATATGGTTGTAACGTTCAATAATTCTTTTATGGAGCTTCATATATATATATATATATATATATATATATATAATATTCAATATATATATATATATGGTATATATATATATTATATATTAATACTTTAACCACTGTGAATGCCATTTAGTTAAGTCGTACTTTAAACTACAGGCAGGAATTTCAATCGAAACAATATGTAATCTCAAAAGCGTTTCCTGGAGTAGATACTAAGACTTGCATTTAAAGTACAAAAAGCAGATAGGAAGGGCATTTGTTAACAATTACCCGGAAAACACCTATGGAAGAGTAAAATATTTGAACTTAAAACCTACAGCATAATCCACGTATTCGTAATTGATGGCAATAAGACAACTTACGTACTGTATGTGACAGCTATCTCAGCTGAGAGAAAAGATAAGTTTTTTTTATTATGATTGTTATTATTTTTTTTTAGTGCAACGAACCGAGCAGACCATTTTCCAGTCGAATTTATCAAACGAAAGGACCCAGGTTAATCCTCAAGGGCCCTTTGGCCTTTCCAGAAACATCCTGGGATTTATTCTTCCAGGGCTAAGCTCTGGCGCAGTTATTCTACCAAATATTTGTTTTTTATTCAGCATTCTTTTAACTATTCGACGTCTGGAAATGCTCTTCTATATCATAAACAGCTGCATATAGTTTTATTTCTCCTTAAATCTGATATGCATGTATTAAAAAAAAAAAAAAAACATTTTGATATTTCTCCTTAAACGTGATATGCATGTATTAAAAAGAAAAGGAAATATTGGTATGTCCCCTTAAACCTGATATGCATGTATTAAAAAAGAAAAGAAAATATTGATATTTAAGGGCTCCTTAAGCCTGATGTGCATGTATTGAAAAAAGACAAGGAGATAAAGAATCTCGGCACAGTTTTCATAACAGTGACAAGAATATAGAAAATATAAAACTGAACTGTTCTAAGAAGAAAAATTCTTGGCACAATCAAATAACGCTCGTTGAAAAAAGTGTTCGCTTGAATATGAAAATCGTAAATAAACTATCCTTTCAACGAGAAAATCAATAATTGAAAAATGTCATATTTTCTTAATCCCCCCTCATTCTGTTATCAAACATTTATTATGAATAGATCATCAAATACAAAAAAAAAATCACTAGTCAATAATTCCTACTGGATTTGACTTTTTTCCATCAAATATAGAGCCATATATACCCATTAATATAGACGCTCTCTACCTTGTGAGCAGCCCGTACCTGAGCATCAGGAAATTTGAATTTTGGTGGCTAATTTGAATGGCCCACTGTAACTTTAAAATTTCATTTCAAAAAGCAAACCCCGTAAGGCACCCCTCCAGAACACGGGCTTTCGGAAAAACTAAGTATCACGGCAGTATCTTTTACCGTTATTGCTCCACAGATATGTTAGAACCCTCACCCATCCACCCACCCCCTACCACATCCCCTGAACGTTAAAAATCGATATGTGGATCTTCGAAACGGCTTAACGGATTTCGATGATTTGGGACGTTTAGAGACCTTAGTGGGAAACCTCTAAAGCCAGAGTTTCATCCCGGTCGGTAGAATATTTCCATAGTTATAAAGGGCCGAAGTCGGGCTTTTTGTGGACCCCGGTTGGCTTTACTAACCACCAACTACCGTGGCGGTTGATACTCTTAAGATAATTTCTGGATTAAACACTCAATTGAATTATGCAACTTAATGACCTAGAAAACGTCTGAATACTGAATATAATTTCAGGAGCTTCTATCTCGCATTGCCTTCTAACCATTTATTGACCAATAACTTTGGTGTAATTATAAGAAACATCTGTTGTTGTAATTAACAGATGTTGTTCGATACACGTACAAACGAAAGTCGAGAACTAAGTCGTGCAAAGATTCTTTCCTCCAACACATTCAAGGCCATTGCATTAGAACCCAAACATGGAAGTAGCCTAAACATAATTAAATATAAAAGCGATAGAATATATAAATCCTCTAAAGTACGAGATGCAAGAAACATAAAACGGAAATTAATGCTGCAGAAATATTTACTTGTCTCTTAGTAGCTCGGAAGTTAATGATCGTGAGAAAAATATCATTACATATATCAAATATTATTAAGCGTTTATTATATATCAATAATTTCTTAAAATTTATGGATATTATGATGTGGCATTCAAGATTTATTTTACAATATACAAAGAGGAAATAAAAACACATCTCAACGAACATTGCAAAACACCCTTCGAAACTCCACATGAAAAAATAGTAATATCTTCGACGGAATAATCAACACCAAGCACAAAGACCCACACAACTCTGACAGTAAAACTAGATAAAATCGTTTTCTTTACAAAACGTTCGTTGCTATGAAATTCGGTGGAAATATGAAATAAAGATGCAAAGACTTAAATCGGGTTCAGCCCACTGTTGAAAATCCACAACGTGGAGGGAGCTGTGGAATATCTTTCCACGGTAGTACAGCATACATGTTTGTGAAAAAATCAAATATGGCATTTTCATATGGAAAGAAAATAATTTTGACATCCGAATGGGGAAGGAACTGACAAAATAGCTACGGATTAGATATAAAGTCTAAATGTCCACCGTATCATATTTCAGTCGGAATATAAGCCAATATAGGCAATAAGTAAAACTAGAGGTCATTTTTGTGCCGGAACCTAAATGGGAAAGAAATGTCTGGTTACAAAAGACAGCAGCCTAAGTTTTATCTTTAAATTTAAAATTGCTCTGGGATCAACTGTGGTTATTTCTGGTCGACTTGGGTGAAAAAAATTCATAGCTTTTCAAAAAATTGACTGTATCTTATTGAAATCTTCTTTGCCCTCAGGTGCCCTGATTTAAATATTCTGTCAAAAATATATATATATATTTATATATATATATATATATATATATATATAGATATATATAGTATTAGAGAGAGAGAGAGAGAGAGAGGAGATCAAACAATTTTTTAGATAGAGAAATTATATATATATATATATATATATATAAATATATATATATATATATATATATATATATATATATATATATATATATATATATATATATATATATATATATATATATATTATATATATATATAATATATATTGATAATATATATATCTATATATAGCATATATAATAATATATTCCTCTATATCATATATAATATATATATATATACCCGCTATATAATAAAAATATATATATATATATAATATATTATATATATATATAACTATATATTATATATATATATATATATATATTATATCTATATATTATATATATATAATATATATATATATATATATATATATATATGTATATATATATGTAGTAAGAAAAAATAGTCTTCATTTTTATAAAAAATAAATAAATAAATAAATATTTTATATTTAAAAAAAATATATACATAAATATATATATAATATACTATTTCGTATATATATAATCTTTTTCATGGATTTGAATTGATTGAGGTTTTTCTATAATAATAATAATAATATATAATATATATGATTTTAAATCAGGCAGTCATGTATAAGATTCACCGGCATCATCAAATATAACAAAATATATATATATATATATATATATTTATATATAATAATATGCATATATATATATATATACTATATTATATAAATAAATATATCTATGTATATATCTTTTGATAATGATTATTATATATATATATATATATATATAAATATATTTTATATATATATATATTGTATATATATATATATACATATATATTACTATTAAACAACTCTAACATTTATAAATATATATATTATATATTAAATATATATATAACTATAAACAAGAGAGATATATATTACTATTAAACAATTGACATAGATTTGTGTATTATTTAAGAGCATAAATTTTATACTATTATATATTCCTATTGGTCATGCCTTTTCAATTTGACATATATAAAAGTATATATATATATATATATTTTTGTTTACTGACAGTTTGTGTGTGTGTTTGAGTGTGTTTGACAATATGTGTGTACACACTGTACATGTGTATGTATATATACAATATATATGTATATATAATATATGTGTATATATATATATATATATATACACATATATATATATATATATATATATATATATATATATATATATCATATTGATATATATATATATACCTATACTATGTATAATTTTTTATAATATATATATAATATTTTTTTATATAACACATACTAACTGACCAACCCAGTGCTGCCCAGGAAAACTCTGAATGACGTTCGATAAACTCTCTCTCTCTCTCTCTCTCTCTCTCTCTCTCTCTCTCTCTCTCTCTCTCTCTCGTCTCTCTGGAACCCTAACACCCCTAGTCTTACCTGTCATTTCTTATGTAAGTTAATCAGAACACTGACATTAAAACTTATGTGTTTAGACAACAGTTTACGTAAAAAAATATGCAGTTCACTCACCAGAACGGATGAACTGATGGTATTACTTAAATATCTTCTCACTGACTGTCAGGTTGTTGCACGTGTATAGGTTAGCGCTAATTTCACGACAGTTTGCCGCTGTATTTCATCTGGGAAACATCTTAGATGCTCTGATCAGAATATGATTAAATTATGTATAGGCTTATTCATCTCACTGTTAGACCATTCAACACTATTTGTAGGCCATTATAAGTCCAAATCTTATAATAAATATCTAAAACAATATTTCCATTTGATACCAACAATTTGGTATAAGTCTAGGCCAATGATGGGATTTTATGATATGTGTTACTATAAAGAAATTAAACTTTACTTTCCTATTCATAATACAATGAACCAACCCCTCAGTTCTAATTTAAACTCATTCATTAATATTGCATGAGAATAGACGTCTTTTTTAATAAATATTTAGTCTGTACTTTGTTATGTCTTTTTACTTCTTTCCTATTATTAAGTGAATCGCTGCAAGAGTTGGCCTTCCACCCCCTCATTATATTAAAAAAAAGTGGCAAAACTCTTTCCTATAAGTCCAATTTCAACTCGTGATACATATTGTTTTATATTGGTTTCAGGGACGTTTTTAACATAATAAATTACAACTCATTATCTTTACAATGATATCAAATTCCTTAACACAGAACTGTGTATACAGTTACATGTACTGCATCTATAAACTTGTTCAATTCATACAATAACGTAATCATGAAACAAACAAAATCTTTCTCTTCTTGGAGAAATGTTGGGCAGTCGGTTATTTATTGTTTTGAATAAATACGCGTTGATAAAAGATAGAAATGAACATATACTCTAATATGTAACCATAAACAATTTTATTTTCCTAAATGATGGGAATATTATTCCTTACTGTGTATGATTACATCAGCAAAAGGTATGAACTGACATGTTGTGTAAGTTGTGAGCACTTTGAGTTACTCTAAGTGCAGTAGTTCCCATTTCTTAAAATCTTACTTGCATCTAATACATTTACCTCCAAATGCCTTGCGGAAAAGATTTCCATATGTAATGATGTACATTCCTGTAAAGTTTTAATCTATAATTTTCAGTCATTATCTTCCGGGTAATCATTACCAAGCAACACGAAAAAAAAAAACTTCTCCCATATGCAGTGAAGTTTTTTGCCAAATCCCACGATAATTATTGCAACTGCTGGAGTGTCCAAGGTGATATTTCGATAATTTCAGCACAGCCAACAATGCATTATATACAAAAAAATAGCGTGGCCATGGGTTCAAGCCTTTCACCAATTCTAGCTAATATCTTTATGGAATGGTTTGAAAAGGAAGAGGTTGGCAAAGTAAATAAAGGGAACTTGAATATCGTAAAATGGGTAAGATACGTGGATGACGTCTTGATTATTTACAAGGGAGAAAGGGAAGATCTACACAAGTTTTTAGAAAACATAAATAAACTAAATGAACATCAAGTTCACAATAGAAGAAGAGGAGGAGGGAGAAATTCCTTTCTTGGATGTCCTGGTCAAGAGGAAGGGAAAATTTAAAATTCAAGGTATATAGGAAGAAGACACACACCCAATTCATACATACATAGGTTCTCCAGTCATAGGAAAGAAATAAAAATAGGAATAATGACAGGGTTGGCCATCAGGGCTTATAAGATTTGCAGTCCCGAATTTTTAGACGAAGTGCTGGATTACCTGAGGGAGAGTTTTAGGAGATTAGACTACCCTAAGTATTGGTGGGAGTGGGCACACATCAAAGCAAGGAAAAACTATTTTGGGAAGAGGGAAAGGATAGAAAAGGAACATTTGGTAGGAAAGAAAATAATTACAGTCCCGGACAACAACTGTATTGCACCCATCAACAGAAAGCTAAATAATTTCAAACTGATAGGCAGCTACAAAAACACCATTAGGAATAAAATAGAGACAAAAAGTCGGTAGAGGGGGAAGAGAATAGAGGGGGGCTATATATGGCAGTGTGTCTAGACTGTGAAGAAGGGTACTATGGCGAAACTGGCAAATCATGTAAAGAGCGAAGCAAACAACATCTGCAGAACATAGGGCATTATAATCAGACGTCGACAGTTGCCAAACACTGTTGGGAAAATGATCACAGAATAGACTGGGAAAATATGAGTTTTCTGTACAGAAACACCAACAAAACATCTAGACTAGTTGTAGAGAACGCCTTCATAACTTGCGCCAACAACACGATGGCAGGGAACACCGGAAACAGCTTTGAAGACAGCATATCTAGAAAAATCGTTTACTCCATAGTAGCAAGGAAACAAAGGAAAAACGCAAGAGAATGCACGGAAAACAGACACCTGGAAGGAGGGATCAGAGAAAGACCAAGGTCACGAGGGGGTGGGGGTCACACAGGAGCAGCTAGGCGATTATAGGATTAAAAGCACCCAGCACACAGATATGAATACAGCTGGACTACGCATCTGGTCACTGTATGGATACTTGATAATGTGGACTGTTTGTCCAAGAAAGCTTGTAACTTTTTCTGAATAATAAACTCCGTTAGATACCATCCAGTTTGAATGAGGTCCTTTTAGTAATTCTACTAATGCACAGAACAATTGTGTATGTGATAAAGTTCATATATATATATATATATATATATATATATATATATATATATATATATATATATATATATATAATATATACGTGAGTGTGTGTATTTTTCTAATTGTATTTATAATGTGTTTCTGCACCTCTTTACCTACCGAATTTTGTAAAGTGTTATATAACTGCAATTTACCGTGTGAGTGTAAACAATAACATTGAATTACACTAAAGTTTCATTTACCTGTGTGATATTGGAGGCTGAAGGAACGACAAGATTTCGAAATACCACAGAGTATGATGATACACGTCTTCTGTACTACTTCCCGATTTCTCTGATGACTACTACTTCCCTTAATTCTTATCGATATGAAGCTTTTATATCATTTATCTTCATGGGGGTCGAAAGACAGCCCTTTTTTCTGAAATAAACGAAAAACTTAAAAGTGCACACACTGAGATAGAGGAAATGAACCAACCCTAGCAGAATTTAGGGATATTGTCCATGATTATGTGTAAACGAGATTTCAACTCCATTTGTGGGTGATCGTCCTGGTTATGACTGGGCTGCGTCATTTTCCAGAAGACATAACCTTCGATTAACAAAGAGTGGAACAATGCAGTTAGCTCGGAAAAATGTAACCGAAGACCCATTTGTGATTTATGGATACTATGACCTGCTTCAAAGAGAACGACAACGTCTTGGTATAAGCAACAGACCAGAATGCATCTGGAATCTTGATGAAACTGAGTTTCCCCATATCCCATCAGAATGTATAACAATTTGTTCAGTGGGGAAAAATCCATTCATGATGTCTGTGGAGCAAATGGAGAAAATACTACTGTTCTTGCTGAATGCTGTGCTGATGGTACTACCCTTCCTCCTATAGTGAAAAACACATGCAAAGCACTTGGAAGGGAACACAGGAATTTCCTGGTACCAATATGCTTTATCTGAGAATGGCTGGATGACAGCATCGATATTCGAAGATTTTTTCAAGTATTTTGTGGAAAAAACAAAAGACAGACGCCCTCTATTACTGATTCTTGATTGACATGTTATCATACCTCCATCACAACAATTGAACTGGTCAAGAAAGAGAATATTTCCATAATGAAACTTCCAGCTCATTGTGCAGAGGTTCTTCAACCACTAGACGTTGTGTGTTTTGCTCCATTGAAACAATATTATAAAGCTGCTTTAAATGATCACGTCTATAAAACGGGAGCTCGAGAACCACTTAGAACATGTGGTTTTGCAAATATGTTATATTCAGTATGGGAGAAAGGTCTCTCTCCACACAATGTAAAGAAGGGTTTTGAAAGTACAGGAATTTATCCCTTCAACAGCGTTAAGTATAAGAAAAGTAGGTTTAATTCCTTAACACTGAAAACTTGTGAAAAATAGATCACATAGGGATCACCAAGAGATGACATTGGACAGCCACGTTTGCATAAGTTGGACAAGGATCTGAGGACTTCATTTGGCGTTTCCTTTGGCACAGACACTGATATGGAAAGACTTTCAACTGATATTTCTGCACGATTTACAGAACTCTCTTAAACACTCTAATGTAATCCTGTTTCTCGGTCAGCTACCCCTACCACAAGACAACTCCTCCTGATGGAAGATCATTAACATCTACCAGCATAAAAATTCTGGAAAAAAA
>NC_089781.1:73465087-73467587 GCF_040412425.1 Macrobrachium rosenbergii | reverse complement strand
GGATGTGTAAAGAAACTATAAACATCAAAGAATAGTAAGAATATGTCTTCAGACATAATCGCTGCCTCCTTTATAATTTTATTGGTTGCCTATGTACCCCAGAGCCAGAGAAGGTCCCTCACGTGACAAGTTGGGATACCGCAGAGTTATTATCTTGTCAGAGTCAGTAGACACCTGGCTAATATAAGGCTAATATAAGGACTCTGCCTTTGAAATCAAGGATTTCTGAAAGCCGTGCGCCATCGACGAGAAAATTTTATGTTCATTCTTGGGATTTCGTCTTAAGATCAAGGTGTTTTCTACATTAATGAGTTCTTCTGTTTACCCACATTCACATACGAACGAGTACAAATTCACACATACATACAAACATCCACGCAAGACACACACACATGTACATGTATATATATATATATATATATATATATATATATATATATATATATATATATATATATATATATATATATATATATATATATATATATATATATATATATATATATATATATATATATATATATATATATATATACATATATATATATATATATACAAATTCATATATACATACAAATTCATCATACAAACATAACACACAGACACACACACACACATGTATATGTGTATATATATATATATATATATATATATATATATATATATATATATATATATATATATATATATATTCACATATAAATTCACGCATACATACAAACATCCACGTATACACAGACACACACACGTATGTGTATATATATATATATATATATATATATATATATATATATATACACACACATACGTGTGTGTCTGTGTGCTTACGAGGATGTTTGTATGTATGCGTGAATTTGTACTCGTTCGTATGTGAATGTGCGTAAACAGAAGCACTCATTGATGTAGAAAACACCTAGATCTTAAGACGGAATCCCAAGAATGAACATAAAATTTTCTCGTCGATGGCGCACGGCTTTCAGAAATCCTTGATGATTTCAAAGGCAGAGTCCTTATGTTAGTCAGGTGTCTACTGACCCTGACAAGATAATTACTCTGCGGTTTCCCAACTTGTCGCGTGAGCGACCTTCTCTGGCTCTTGGATACACAGACAACAAATATAATTATAAAGGAGGCCGCGATTATGTATGAAGTCATATTCTTACTATTCTTTGATATGTTTATAGTTTTCTATACATACATCCATACATACGTCTTTTGCGCTTGTCATTAGTTTGAAAAGATACAGCAGAATTGTTGATTGATATATAAATATATATATATGTATATATATATATATATATATGTATATGTATATATATATATATTGATATATATATATATATATACTATATATATATATATATATATATATATATATATATATATATATATATATATATATATATATATTTTTTTTATCTTTCTTTTTCTGACTCACCATGGGCTGAACCCCGGTCTTTCAAATGAGAGTTCAGGGCATTAGTAATTCGGACGCAAAGGTCGTAAAAGGAGTTGTAACCTATAAAAAAAAAAAGTACTACATACCTGAAGTTTTTCCCGGCTAGGCGACTAGGGCCCAACATACCTGGGAATTTTACCCAACCCCTCGACCCGTCAGCGCTCGAATTGCTAACCTCAGGTACGTAATAACTAGGTTCAAACTCCTTTTATGACCTTTGCGTCCGAACTGCTAATGCCCTGGACTCCCACTAGAAAAACCGGGCTTCGGTCTCGTGGTGAGCAGAAATTTACTTCTGTGAAACACGTTTCTATGTGTTTATTTCCATCGTGTCTCACAGTGAAAGGGATAAGTTGAATGAAATGCTAGCAATTCGAGCGCTGATGGGTCGGGGAGTTGGGTAAAATTCGTCGGTATGTTGGGCTCAACTCTCACTCGAAAGACCGGGTTTCGGTCCCATGGTGAGTCAGAAATTTATATATCTATATAATTATATACTGTATATATATGTGTGTGTGTGCGTATATATATATATATATATATATATATATATATATATATATATATATATATATATATATATATATATATATATATATAATGAAAAATGAAGATATTGAGATGCATTTCACGGAAAAAAGTTATGACATTTTGAGTGTATGTGCAGGGCATTAATAATTCTGACGCAAAGGTCATTAAAGGAGTTGAAACCTAAGTACTACGTACCCGAGGTTTTTCCTTGGCAAGTGACTAGGGCCTAACATAGCGAATTTTACCCAACTCCCCGACCCATCAGCGCTCTAGTTGCTAACATTTCATTCAACTTACTCCTTTCACTGTGAGACATGATGGAAATGAACACATGGAAACGTGTTTCACAGAAATAAATTTCTGACTCACCACGAGACCAGGGTTGGAGTAATTGTAATTGTAATTTAATTTAAATGTAATTAATTACATTAAAGTATGTAATTGTAATTGTAATTGGATGTAGAACTTAGTGAGGTAACTGTAATCATAATTAATTACTTTATAAAGTAA
>NC_089781.1:73457587-73460087 GCF_040412425.1 Macrobrachium rosenbergii | reverse complement strand
ACTTGCTCTTTTTGGCTCCTCCCTTGCCTTGCTTGATGCCAGGAAGGTATCTGGAATTAGGCCTAAAGGAAATCACTTTGAACAGAGAGAGGGGTTAGGCTAAACCATTTTGGGGAATTGATTGATTGATTTGTTTATTAAATCTGGTGTCATAACATCCAGGTTATTGACGCCGAAACAAATTTAAATATAAAAATTAAGTTTAAAATAAATTTCATAAAAAATATCTAAAAGTTATGTATAAAGTTAAGTTTAAAAAAAAATAAAAATTCCATATAAAAATATCTAAAAGGTATGCATATAAATATTTGAATAAAAAGATATAGGTTTAAAATAAATTTCATATAAAAGTATCTAAATGATACGTATATAAATAAATTTCTTCATATATTCTATATGCAAGCTAAATTTTCTTCAGAAGGCCTGCCTAACATAAAAAAAGTATACAATTGTTGAGTGTTACAATCCTTTCCAAGGATTGTAGCAAGATTAAAATTATCAACTTCATCTCATCCCCAAGACAGGAACCTTTGTCTCAAATTCCTAAGTGTGGGACATTCAACCAGCAAATGTCCCACACTCAGGGGTACAGCACAGTCTTCACAAATTGGAGGATTCTCACGGGACATCAAGAACCCATGCGTGAGTCTTGTATGTCCAATCCTCAACCTGCATAGCATTGTCTCCTGTCTCCTTGGCATATGGGGATATGGCCAAGGAGACACATATGATGCAATACTACGCATTTTTCTATTTGTTAAAATATTCTCCCACTGGGACTGCCAACGCTTTTTTATTGTTTGTCCTACTACATTATATACATCCTGTATGGTAGTAGGCATCTTCTTCGTTCAAATCAGTTCTGGAGAGTTGACTGCTGATTTCGCTAGTTGGTCTGCTTTTTCGTTCCCATCCACCCCAACATGGGAAGGCACCCAACAGAACTAAACTTCTTTCTCTTCTTTTCAATAAAAACAACCATTCTAATACTTCTAAAATCAGGGGGTTTAAAGGATTAAAAGATTCCAGTGCCTGAAGTACACTTTTTGAATCACTATATATAATAAAACTGTTTCCATTATGAATTAAAATCTCCTTTAAAGCTTTTAAAATTGCATTTATCTCGGCAGTAAAAATTGAGGCAACGGATGATAACCTTCCACTCCTCTCTATATCAGGGAAGGCTACACCAAAGCCGACGCCAGCATCAGACTTTGAGCCATCCGTGAAGATTGGTGTGTAGGTGCCATGTTCCATCGAATGTTCTAAAAATATTGACCGCATGGCCTCACATGACAACTCTGACTTGGTGAAATTAAAATACTTGCAGAATTCTACCTCTGGAAATTTCAGACGGAATAACAGAATACTTTACTGGTAGAATCTTCACCTAGGCATATTTAATTCCCTGAGAATCAAGTTTACTCTAAAAGCAAACGGATGCGGTTGCTTGTCAGGATGATTTTCATAATGATGCCAATGCCTTTCCCCTTCTCATACATATGCTGGTCAAAGACTTAGGTAGCCTCTGGAATCTATACCAGCTCCAAACCAGCAGACGCTTGTAATGAAGATCCAGTGGCACCTCACCAGCATCTACCAACAAGCTCTCAATGGGAGATGATTTAAATGCTCTGTACACAACCAAACCCCACCATGATGAATCGAGTTGAGCATTTTAAGGCTATTGGGCTTTGCAGACGTGTAAACTTCGCATCCATACGTTAATTTTGAAAAGACCAGGGCTTTATACAATCTCAAACATCTGAGTTCTGTCTGCACCCACACAGTATGAGACAGAACTTTCAGCAAATTCATCGCTTTCAAGCATTTGGTCTTAATATACTTCAGATTTGGGATCCAGGTCAGCTTACTATCGAAAATCAACCCAAGGAACCTCGTTTCACCTACACATGGAATTCTTTGCCTATGAATAAATAGATCTGGATCAGGATGAAATCCTCTTATGCGACAAAAGTGCATAGTTACCGTTTTACTAGTAGAAAATTTAAAACCATTAACCTCAGCCCACTTCACTATATTGTCGATGCAGAGCTGAAGGCGACGTTCAGCCACTGCCATCCTTGAAGCTGCAAAGGAGATTGAAAGGTCGTCAACAAAAAGGGTATATGTTATATCTGAGGGACTTATTTTGGAAACCCCATTGATTGCCAAGGCAAACAATGTTACGCTTAGAACACTTCCTTGTGGTACTCCTTCTTCTTGACTGAATACTTCTGATATTGTTGCTCCAACCAGGACCTGAAATAGCCTATTTTTAATATAAGCCTTAATGAAGAGGGGCAAATTGCCTCTCAGGTTACATTCATGAAGGATCCTCAAAATGCCATATCTCCATGTTGTATCATAAGCCTTCTCCAAATCAAAGACGACCGTGATGTGATGTTGCTTGTTGGCAAAAAGCTTCACATATTGAAGACTCCATTCAAGTAGAACATCAGTTGTGGAGTGCATGCTTCGAAGCCACACTGTGCTGGGG
>NC_089781.1:73410087-73450087 GCF_040412425.1 Macrobrachium rosenbergii | reverse complement strand
TGCGAAAGAAATTCCTCTGTGATAAATTTTACTTCATTTCGAATTAGCGAACTGTTATTTAGGCGCGAACAAAATTCCCGTGGGACACGACAAAGTCAGCTTGCATTGCTGACAATTCTCTCAGTGTAGTTAGAATTCGAGTTAGGTGTTAGGAAAGCGAAATTTAAACTCCGCTTATAGGGAAAATTACTAGGCGTTGTACTGTTATCCTCTCAGACGACTGGGAAATTCCCGAATCCCAGACAGTCTATACATATACGGGTTCATTCACACAGAACCTAAAAATAACTCCGGTGTTGGCCAGACGACCTGCAAAACCCCCCCCCCCCGCCCATGCCCGCGTGTGTAGCAATTTTTTTCCCCCATTCATTTCCCAGCAAACATTTTTCTTTGGGTTTCCCGTTAGTAATTTCTAAGTCCTGAGGACGAATCGTATTTCAAGTCCTAAGTGACTCCTAAAATTCTATGTCGCACGTGGCGAAATTTCTCCAAATTCCAGTCCTCAGAGACTCCTAAAATTCTACGTCGCATGTGGCGAGAATTTCTCCAAATTCAGTCCTCAGAGACTCCTACTAAAATTCTACGTCGCACGTGGCGAAATTTCTCCAAATTCAGTCCTCAGAGACTCCTAAAATTCTACGTCGCACGTGGCGAGAATTTCTCCAAATTCCAGTCCTCCGGGACTCATACTAAAATTCTACGTCGCACGTGGCGAGAATTTCTCATTCCTGCGGGAACCCAAAATTAAGTCCTTTTGAGACATTATACTCGTACAGTGTAGTTCACACACATCTAAGCCCTTACGGGACTGATCATTTCCTTAACTTCACGCTACAGCCGGCCAAGTCCGAGCGTGAAAAAATCCTACGTCTTCCGAGACACATATTAAAATTCGTTCGCCAAGAACAACCACGTCTTTCAAGACATATCAAATTTTAACAAAAGTCTCCTCAGACTTACTAATCACCTGTCGTATTCAGACAGATCCATTCGCCTGCAGTCTGAACAATTGAGTGTTTCAGATTCCAGCAATTGAGTCTTTTCAGACATATCCTATACCCATTATTCCAAGATGGCTAATACCAGAGCCCAACAAAACGAGGATTTCAAATTCTACATGTCCGCTGGGAAGGACATGGGACTATCGGGACAAGATCTGAGAGCATGGGTTCAGGCGAGTGGGCGATGCCAAGGCGGAGAGAGCAAGAGAACGTGAAGAGAGAGAGAGAGAACGTGAGGAGAGAGAGAGCAAGAATTGCCCAAGAGCAACAGAGGCAAAAGAACGTGAGGAGAGAGAAAACAATTGCCCAAGAACAAAGAACAACGAGGAGAGAGTGCAGAGAGAGAGAGGGTGCCCAAGAACAACGGGAGGAAAAAGAGAGAAGAGAGAGAGAGAGAGAGGAGAACGAGTTGCCCAAGAACAACGAGAGGAGAGAGAACGTGAAGAGAGAGAGAGAGAACGGGGAGAGAGAGAGAGAGAACGAATTGCTCAAGAACAACGAGAGGAGAGAGAACGTGAGGAGAGAGAGAGAGACAGAATTGCCCAAGAGCAGGAGAGAGAGAGAGAACGCGCCCATGAGCTCCAGGTGCTAGAACGACAGCACGCCACCCCCCCGCCCCCTGCCACGGGAATGAGTGCCCTCAGCCAAGCTCACTCGTTCATGCCAAAATGGACAGAGTCCGAACCTGAAGTATGGCTTGAAAGGGCCGAACGAGTCCTGGAGTGCTGCGATCTCTCCCCCGCGGAACTCTCCCTTGTTCTCACTAAATTCCTGGGCGGAAAGGCCCTTGTTGCCTACCACGCCCTTCCGCAGACGATCGGGAAACTGGGAAGCCGTCGCCAAGCAGTTACGAAGGCGTGCGAGATTACCCCCTGAGCCGGTGGAGGAGACGTTGGAGAGAGCAGCCCAGAGAAGCAGGCCAGACTTGGTCCGATTGGGCGTACCATTCGGAGCGAGCGTTAACAAAATGGCTCGATTCGGAAGGAGCCACAAACACCGCCGAGGTACTCGGCGGTTTAAATTCGAGCATTTCCTGCGCTACACCCCTCCTGCCCTCGCCACTCATATAGTGGAAAAAGCCCCAGCAACACTCACCGAGTGTTGCCGAATAGCAGATATGTGGGAAACTCACCACCCTCAAGAAGGATCCATGGGGCGGAAGATAAATCCCCGTCCCTCCTCGGAGGTTCAAATTCCCACAAAAATGGGAACTCTGGCAAGCCCCTAACTTGCCATTATTGCAAGAAAACGGGCATTCCTCCGAACAGTGCCGGAACAAGAAACCGGCTCCTCTCTCTCCCGGAAAACCGACAAATAACTCGCCTGCGCCCTCCACAGGGGCAGCGGAAAGATTTCAGCCAGACATTTTGCACGGTGTGCAAGGTTTATGGCCATTCTCCCACATGGGCAAAATGCCCACGCAATAATAAAGTAAATACTCCCACCGTCGCCTTGGCCATCACAGATCCCCAGTCATTAGGCCCTCCGCCGAAGGGCCCGTATCGTGACTCCTCCACGAGGTAGCCACCAGCGCCGAGTCACTGCATTCGAGGACTCGGGCGCACAAATCTCCCTCATCCGAAGGGACAGAGTTCCCTACGGAGCTATCGTCAATAGACGAAAACTCATCACGATCGAGGGAATCAATCAATTTAAAATGATACTCCCTACGGTCCAATTGAGAGTCACAAGACCTCACCAATCCAAAATTTGCAATCTTGCAGTAGCAAGCCATCTCCCCGGAGGCTATGACGTCATCCTGGGACAGGACTTTCAGTCCCCGCCGAAATCGCGACAATCTAGGGGTCCACATTCCCCGAATCATCCCGCGGGCGCGAGTAATCCTCCCCCGCTTCTCCCTCAGTCAAGACTGGCGCCCCCTGGGTACCAGGAGGATGTGCAGTCCCCACCAGTGCCACCTGAGTATGGTGTACAGTGGCCCCCTCGATCGGTTCCCGATCCAATTCCAGTGCCCGGCCCTGCCTCAGTGCCAGTGCCAGGGCCCCAATCAGATCTCCCTTCAGGAGATGCCAAATTCCTGCCGGTGCCACTTGCATGCCCCGAGCAGGGCCAAGCTTCGTCCGTCCTGACCGACAAGCCCAAGAAACCTCTGATAGCACCTGACTCTGCCCTAGTGCCAGCGCCAGAGCGCTCGCCGATCTCCATTCACGGGATCTAACTCAGGACCCCTCTCTTCCCCCTGGCACCTCTACCAGCGTCAGGTCAGAGAGACGGTTCCTCCCGACCACCGCGAAGCTCACCTGCAGGTGCGGCCTCACAACCCGTGCCTGAGCTGGTCATTGATACCTGCGAGCCGCTCACGCCGCCCCCGACCGCCTCCTCTCTGCCTCAGCCCGTCGCCGACGCAATTGCAAGTCAGGATTCTGCCATATCTCCCTTGGCCGATGAACTACAAGAGCTGCGACGGATCAGGGTAGAACCAGCATGGAAAACTCCTGCGTCAGCTGTCGCAGCAGCAGGCCCAGGTGGTACTCCGTGCCGCCCTCCGGTCGCGGACCCTCCGCTTCCCCGGCCGAGGACGACTGTCCCATTAAGAAAGGCTCGAGGCGAAATTACCACGGGCGTGGGAATTTCCAGGTAGTTTACAAAGAGCTCCAGAGCTCCCCATGGTACCTGTGCCACCATTTCATCTTTCGAAGGTCTTGGCACCCCTAATCCAGAAGGGGATGTCAGGCCCTCCTCTATCTTCCTCCGTTCCTCAGGAACTTCTATCTCTTATCAACCTCTATTAATCTTCCCTTAAATTATCACCACAAGAGGCAATTAAATACGGGATACCATTCCCCACACAATGTATAAATCATTGAGAATAACAGAGTGAGAAGTGGCACGCCCTTGCGCCCATACCTTGGCACCGGGCGTGCGTGTCAGCCCCTCCTGAAGGAGTCGCGCCCTTCGGGTGCACTTTCCTCGCCCTGGGACTGAAGTGATAGTCCGGGCCGTAATTTATAGGCGAAGGACAATAAATTCCCGCCTAACACAATAAAATCCTCACTCTTTTTCCCTTAGCTCTTCTGCCAATATCATTTACCTTCTTTTAGTCATTTATTTATCTTTCTTTTAAAAAATCGCGAGTCACAGACTCTTGCCCTTGTGATTTAAATGCCCCTTTCGTAAGCTCTGAGAGACGTGTCCCGCCTTTCATATGCGGTCACGTTTTCATTCGTATCATCTTGTTAATTTTCCTTTTGTTATTATTATCCCTTTTCCCCCTTCCATTCCTTCCAAGATCTCTGTTTGTCCTACCCCACATCTTTTGTCTGCTCGCCCCGTCATAACATTGAGTAGGCAGTGGGCGATAAAAATTAGCGTAGTTTAAGGTTAGCGAATTAAAACCTCGCGAATACTCTCGCCCGCATACGGCTGTCAAAATCCGTGTGGGGCCGGCTAAGCAAAGTACGTTAAAACGAAGATAAATTATCAATGCGAATTTGTATAGTCATTACAATATGGTGTAAAAGGGGATGTCATTTACAAAAATAAACGCTGTTTTTCATTTACACAGCCTCTTCAAGGCAGATTGTACTAACCGCATGCATTTTATCTAAAATTAAGTAACCGTGTATTTTAATTCTTGAACAATAACCTTTCTTTTCATTTGTTGGCCATAGCCTCATATACGTGGTCCTATAATCCTAATTAATTCACAATTGTTCGAGTCACTTTATAAAGTTACCAGTGGGTAACCAAATCTAAAGTAATTATTCTTTTGCAAGTGTTTAAATCACTTTGCTTTCTGTTAACGAAAATTGTCCCAATGTGTTATTAAAAGTAATGTCACAGCTTCATAAAACCCTTAGTAGTAAAGTTCATTGCAAGGCAGAATGTAGAGTAACGTAAAGCATTTGCCGCTCATTCTTGAATATCAATGTACACACCCGAAGGAGGTATGTACATCATCTTGTATGGGGAAGTATTATGATTAGCAAGAATTTGCTAGCAAGTTGCCCCCCCCCCTCTTTGTTGTGTTTCATTTACTGCCAGCCGGCCGATCGATAGACCATCTGTCTATCGACTTAAATACAAGGGTTTAAAAGATTAAGGCCGCTCCCTTTTTTGATAAAGATCTTTCTTTGAGGCAAAAGTAATCTGTCTTGGGCGTTTCTTACAGGCAAAACCTCCCCTACGGGCAGCAGGTGCATGAGTCAAAACCCCTGTGTTGTACGCACCCCCTGCCCCATAGGAGGGGATAAAAGCAAAAGCCCACGAGGTCTCGACACACGCGGGCTGGAAGATATGGAATGAAGACGTCCCCAACACCTGGCCCCATCGATGCCCTTGCAGCCTAACCACGTGGCCCTTCCCAAAGTATACTTTTCCTCGTGCCCCTCGACCGGATTCCACATGTTCGCTCCACTGTTGGGCTGCCTCGAGCCCACACGCCATTGCTTGGGTTTCGAGGAGTCCCCATCGCCTGCCCTTTACGGAAGCCCTTGCATCTCACCACGTGGAAGAAACTCGCCCTCGGAAATCGCAAGTCATCCACGGACTGCCTTCGCGCCCTCGGAAAATCTGCTAAGGTAAAGTGCCCTGGAAGAGCCCCATTTCAGTCACGCTTTTGTCTCGTAATATTTGCTTAAAGAAAGCCAGAAATCACCCTTGTCTAATGTCCGTGCGCCTCTTGCATCGGCAGTATTAAGTCTTTATTACTCCTTTGGCACCCTCAGTGCAGCCTCGAATTCATTATTCCTTTGTCTATTTCATTACTGGCGTATAATGTGCATATCTCTCATTTCAGAGGGACCCTATTTCGTGGAAGCTTCTCGGACTGTGTCTGGAATTCCCCAGTTTCATTCAATCTACTTGAGTTCCTCTTTCCTGTACTGATGTCATTTATGTAAATACACTCCTTTAAATGTGCCCACGTGTTTTACGTAATATTTCCCTCAGTAACAAGAGCCCTATGCTCATATGAAATTCTCCTTTGTTTTCCTTTTTTACGTTTTCCTGTACCCACGAAGTCAGAATCACAAGGCTAAATTACCTTAAATCGTTGCTGCCTGTCTCACAGAAATATTTCAAACTAAAACCACGGAAAAATATAAATATATATATATATATATATATATATATATATATATATATATATATATATATATACATATACACATACACGTGTTTGTGTGTATGTGTACAAGCGCACTGCATCAGTCATGCCACGCCAGATACAAATAACATAATGGGCTCGTTAATTTAAAATTTTAATGACTAGAAGTGTATCCAAAATTTAACTATCCATTAACAACTCTTAATTGCGAAATCTGAATATCGCTTTTAAAATATGGCGAATAAAAGCATCTCTCCTACGCCATCTTTTCTATGAAATCCACCGGGCACTCTCCGATAGGATTTCGCGCTAAATTGAGTTTCCTAACAGAGGATGCAAGTACACTTGAAATTCCACACATTGGCTGTAAATTCCGCCATCGCATTTTGAAATAAAATCCGCTGCGAAATTCGATTCTCACATATACGGACAGCTTATTTCTGTTGTACAGCATGAGCTGATATATAAATGTTTTTTTTTCCAGTTTTCTATGACACCGGGACAATTTATTTATAATATACTGGGATATTATGCAGACACTATAATGTACGTTCGACAGCATAGCCTGAATGCAATATTTTATGACTAGCAATATTCAGTAATGATTGCCTGAAAATATCACTGAATTAATCTGCCTATATCAGAGGCTAAGGGGCTTTCTTTCACTTTAGTTCTTTAATATAGCGTAAAAAAATGTGCAACGGAGGATGCCAGGCGGTAAGATACTGGATGAAAAGGTTAATCAGGCAAACAATATAATGTCGTAAGGAGCAGCAAGTTATTGCAAGAATATTAAATTTTTACGAATAAAATTTTTAGCTGCAAATCTCGATTAATGCAAGTTAAATGGGGATTGCACACTTATATTTTTTTAAATTAAAAACTATGTTGGGGCAAATAAGGAATTCGAAAACGGGAGTGTATAAGAAAAAGTGGAGACCTGCTAATATTATTAAAATATACGATACTGACATGAAGTGACATGAGTGCATTAATACGTTAAGTGAATGTCTTAATAAACGTCTTTCACTTCTTTCACACACACAAATAAGGTAACGGTATTTCAATCTAAGCTATTCATCTGGTGTTCAGGTTAGTATACTCCTGATTCTTTATCAAACGAACTATTGATAAAGTCTTTAGTTAAGTAATGAAATGAACTCCACAGCACATCCAGACGAATAATAATAATAATAATAATAATAATAATAATAATAATAATAATAATAATAATAATAATAATAATAATAATAAAGAGGAAAAGATGTAGAACAGAGTGACTGTCTTCAGATACTGTTATAGATATTTGTAATAGCCCATTATGTTCATATATCAACAGTAAACATTTTAAGAATAAGTGCACAGCCCATAAATTCAACACATAAAATACAATTCTTGTACGGTTCCAAAGACCAAACTAACTACATTGCGCACTACATAGAATGGGGGGCAAACTAAAGAAATAAAGCAAGCAAGAGCACAACGTCATCATAGTGTAGTAAGTCAATATCCCTCAAACACGAATTCCTAAATTACATTTAGTACAGTGAGTGGCTAGGTCACAGAGAAACGGAGGGAGTGAATGGGCGGACGTATGCAACCATACGTGTTGTATCAACGTAACACAGAACACGACATCTATGGCCAAGAGGTTTCTATACGACAGTACACAAGTTGTTTACAAGTGGTATCACAGATACGCCTTTAGTTGTTTCGCGAATTGGATCAATACTAGAGGTTATAAGGTGCTCTTTGACTTGCGTTTATGCTACTCCATACACACACACACACACACACGCACACAAACACACACACACACAGAGAGAGAGAGAGAGAGAGAGAGAGAGAGATTTGTTTGTATGTTAGAAAACTGTGCTGCTTTTGATCAAAGAAAATGTTAGCATCTTTGAAAACATCGAATATTCCAGTGAGATGGAATCATCTTTCCAAACTGTGCGAACTAAGACTGGATCAGTGACTTGCATAATCTGCTATTCTAAATTTTAACAGGCATCAGAACACCGACAAATTGAATATGATGCTGAGGAAGTTTCCTGCACAAGCAGTTCATGCTTTACTAAGGTTTATTTTTCCTTTAGGTCCAACGCGTGTTATGGGAGACAACTTAAAATTTATACACAAACACACGCGCCATGGCGCGCATGCGAGCACACAGACATATTCTCACACAAATACACAAATATGGGTAAAACATTATATATATACTGTATATATATATATATATATATATATATATATATATATATATATATATATGTATATATGTATATATATGTATATATATATATATATATGTATATATGTGTATGTGTGTGTATGTGTATGTATGTGTGTGTGTGTGTGTGTGTGTGTGTGTGTGTGTGTGTGTGTGTTTTCATTTTATAACTATGAACTCTCATCAACAGTGTGAGCATTTCACATAACGATCAATTCAATGAAACTGATCATTTTGTTAAATTGTGAAAACAAATTTCCATTGTTAACTAATTGCTAATTGAATATAAGCATCAGTTACTAAAAAAAAAAACCCCTCTCTGTATCTCAGTAGCCAACATCGTTCCAAGCCAAAATAAAAACAAGACGAAAACTGGATAAAAAAAAGTTCTGAGCACAAAACCAGCTTATGTTTATGACCGGGGTCATGTTTATCCCCAGGATACGTATGAATTCCCACTAGACGTTTTTCCTCAGCATTGTACTACAAAAATGTTTTTGTTTCTTTTCCTTAAGGTTTCCCGAGTGCTGCGTTTTCCCGGAGGCTCGTTTCAAGTACTCTCCATTCTTGGGAGTACACATGTGCATCTTTACAAAGGAAAGTAAGATTTGTTATTTATTTCAGCGAGATCCTACGTCCCCCCTTTTTTAAATATCAACTGCTATTGTTATTATTATTAATATTGTTATTTTCTTTGCTTACTATGAAATGCGTTGAACACTTTCGGGAAGCGAAGATAGATATAACGCAATTCACTTCGTGCTTTACTAATTCATATTTTTTTGTCAATAATTATTCATTAATTTTTTTTTTTCCTTTTCTAATAAATGATCTCTTCTTTCTGCATATCATCTTTTGTAACTTCTTTCAAATGAACACCATATTGTTTCGAAGCTAGAAATTTAAGTCAAAGATCGTTGTAGTCTTGTTTCTTATGAATTGGGGTTTAACTTATGGATAATAATAATAATAATAATAATAATAATAATAATAATAATAATAATAATAATAATAATAAGAGTCATTCCAACACAGACTCTCACTGGAATCGGCCATCAGAAGACGTTGCTAGGATACGAAACGTCAGGAGGAAAACCAGAAATGGCAGCAGAAGCAGCAGAGGAATTAGGACAACTTATCCTAAGACTTCCAAAAGAAGAAAAAGACACCATCAGAAGAATAGAAAGAGTATTTTAAACCGAATGGCATTGTAGCAGCAATCAAATTCAATAAAATATGCTTAAAAGAAGGTTTATCACTGAATAATAATAATAATAATAATAATAATAATAATAATAATAATAATAATAATAATAATAATAATAATAATAATGAACCAAACAAAAAAGGGCACTCAACAAAGCTAGGAGGATTTTTTTTACAGGGAAAATGCAGAGAGTTCATGGAATACACAGAACAAGAAAATAGTTTCCCTCTCTTATATGCCTAAAATGAAACAAATTACATAAAAAAATGAAAGAAATTAAATATAAATTTGTGTATACGTTTGACAACACCGTAAAAAACAAAATATGTAAAAATAAATTGGAAGGAGAAGATAGTAACGAAGATGATGTAGGGGAGTATACATAATTAATTGCAACAATTGTGGAGACAAATATGTGGGTGAAACAGGTAAATAAGGACTAGAAATCCAAGAACACAGGAGGGCAGTACAGCTTAACTCACAGGGGAGTGCTACAGCTAGGCATTGTTGGGAAAGGACCATAGGATGGATTTTAAAAACAGCAGGCTTATATACAAAAGCAATAACATCAGTCAAGTGGAAGGGCACTCATCAGACAGATTAAAGTGATAGAAGGAAACAAAGGATTTACCTCAGAAATCCCATAAGCCGATCTTTAATATTAAAAAGAAGCTAAGCCCTTCTGACCTGGAGGTTAGGTCTCCTGCCCAACAACCGATGGTGACTACTCACATACCACAAGGATTAATACCACTGACCATCAGATCAGGATATCACACCGACAGGAGGAGATTAACAACTCTCAAGAGAATGGAAACCAGGACAGCCATCACATAAATGACAGCACAGGAGAAGAAGTTCTAGAAGATTGCTGGGTCTTGAACCAGCCTGACTGCCTCATCTCTTGAAAAAGGGTCACAGTTAGGACCTGAAAGTACTCGAGATTAAAAGTAATATATGTAAATATTTACCAGTAAACAAGTTATACACAAGAATCTTGTTAATAATAATAATAATAATAATAATATAATAATAATAATAATAATAATAATAATAATAATAATAATGTGACGACTCTTCATACAGGAATGAAGTTCACGTTCAAAATCATGATACCAGTGACATCTTGGATGGATACGTTACACGTAACCTATTTCCTTAAATACGGTGACAACCAACACTCCAGTTGCACGTGTAACTTAATGATGTTTGGCTACAAAAATCCTGTCCATTTTTCATATAATTTATTCCATTACAAACATTTGACTTTATTTATTCATTTCTTGTAGAATATTACTATGAAACATTCAGTATTCTAACAGAGTGTTTCAATTTAAACCATTCAATACTTCAAGCAGAGCTATTGAACTGATTCCTATATAAAATGTATTAATACGAAATAAACAAAATACTCATAACTAAACAATAAAAAAATGTGTCCTACGAGAAGGACATTTCGAGGACAGTCATACAGAGGAAGAGAAGGAACTGGAGAGGACACTTCCAAATTCCAAAAGCGCTCCATTTAATAACTACATCCCAGCTTCCGGCCACAAGCAAAATGTTCGTTGCCACTTTAACTTTGCTTGTGTTTACAAAATTTATTTTTTCATTATTTCTTGACGCATGTTTTTCTTTAATTCTCTGCCGCTATTATTTTTACTCTTTTCATCATTTGCATTTTGTTCATGTTTTTTCATAGTTTCTCAACATATACTTTACATTCTTCTCATTTCTGGAACTTTCACTCCTTCACCCTTATATGTTCTATTGTGTTCATTAAGTCTTGTCAAAATTTGTCCATCCGTGTACTAGAATTTCATTTACCAAATTTTAGATGATCCGCCATTCGCTCTCATATTTCCCTCACTCTGCAATGTTATTTTTGTCTTTTATTTCCACACTTGTCGGTAGCATCCCTTCCCTTTCTCTCTCCATAAATAAGGTCAAACGGAACATCGTCCTTGTAATGGTTTTTCTTCCGGAGGACATCAGGGTCCTCTCTTCCGGACGCGCTTCCCTCATTCCATACCTCCCTTCACACCCCCCCCTTTTTTTTTTTTTTTTTTTGAAGATGAGGGTTGTTTCCAAAAGTGGGTGTAAGGCTGACCCTTTCAACGACCCAAATACCAAATTTGGAGAAGCAACAGCGTTATCCTCTTTAGTAAAACTCTTATGGTCGAAAAATAAAAATTTGCCAGACATCGCAAAAAAAAAAAAAAAAAAAATTAGCATTTCCCTATGGGATGCATTTTCGTTTTCTCGAGAATTCCGGTGACGATTAGATCCCCCACTTTGAAATGCAAAGGCAGAACAGGGAAGAAAAACCTTCTGGAAAATTTCTACTCTTCGGATTTTCTCTTTCACTTCTTGGATAAAAATGTTAATTAAACGAATTTGAATTTACAATTTCTCTATTTACTTTCGAATTCCTCAAGTACCTCTGCAACGCACCAGAAAAATGAAGATTTTGGGTTCACAGATCATTCATGCCTAATAATAATCATATTGCACACACGAAATTCCGAGAAAAACAAAGCTTATTTATTGTCAATAAACAGCACACGTAGTTCAGCATTTCTAGGTCTCGTGTTGCCAATTACTTTAAGTAGTCGATATAAATATGATTCAGCCACATTGAAGATTTAGTAGGAGCATGAAGAACTTGAATGATTCTTTTCCTTCCAGGAAAACATTCACTAAACGAACAGTAATTAGTAAATATTAATAAAATCTGAGGAACTCAGACTCTACAGTAACACTAGAAATAATCAAACCTGATGCTTATTTCTGGCATTTTTCAACAATCTTTCCTTTCTTTCTTATTAACTCATATATACAGCACAAGTGGTTCATGCGTACATTTTTATAAACGAATGATCACGTTTGTCATATATGAATATCTGTTGCTTGCAGAGTCCTGCAATGGAGAAAAATACGATTTATGACTGGAAAGAGTTTGGTAAAATGTGCTTTGCATTTGAATAAATGGTGTTGAACCTCCCCATCTTTTCTTTTTACACTAGGCATTATTACACACATCTAACTGTAATAGTAAACAGAACCTTCAAATACTCTTTATTTCTACCTCTCTGAATGTAACATTGGCCTGTTACACGTGTTACAATTTCCATCAACGGTCTACATGGGTTTCTCATCTTTTTTCCTAGCTTCAGTCTGGGTTGTAAATAAAATTATCCACGACTTTCAACCATTTCAATAAACTGAAGTCTTATTTAAAAGTGGCAATGAACAGTCTGAAACAATTTTTTTAATACGTTTTACCAAGTGATTGACTATGGAAAATAGTATATACACCTAACGATTTTATTCAGTCTTGCATCTAAAAAATTAATTCATTTAGGAGCGTCCATTTAGTTTAGCCACAATGCTTAAAATGAAAACTTCAAAAAGAATCAAACAGTTTAATGGACACATGAGTAAAATATCAGAGATTTTTTTTTCCAATATTAATTCTCCACTCTATACTGTGCTTCACTTCTCGTACTTTTAACACAATTACAAAACCGAGAAGAAGAATGGGATAAAGAATTTTAGTTTTCAGTTGTATGAAGTTTGGTTCTACTGGAAATAAGACCTGGTGTTGCATATCGGCAAAAGTTTTTTTTTTTTCTGTCTTTGTACTCACTGGAACGTTGAAATGTTTGGGGAACAGAATAGTATTGGTAGTCGCTTTTAAAAGAGATATATCACTGCAATACTATGAATACATACCATAATTTTTTTTCACAGCATTGCATACAACAAAAATTAACTTCTTATAGCTTGAGAAATAACTGCAGGGTATACTGGAACTGGCAACCCAATGCACTCTCTTAATATCACTCAGAAAATAATGTCAAAGGGCTCTCTCGAAATTCCGTAAAATATATATATATATATATATATATATCTATATATATATATATATATATATATATATATATATATATATATATAATATATATATATATATATATATATATATATATATATATATATATATATATATATATATATATATATATATATATATATATATATATATATATATATATATATATATATATATATATAGCTTATAATAGTCTTCTAGCTTATCAATCTGTTAACACATATTGCATCACATTTTCTGGACACGATACTTTTTTTTATTTTCAATACCTATCGTCTTCTGTATATATTACTTTTGAATATGGAAGGTCTTAATAAGCCGTTAGATTTTTTCAAGACATCTAATGTTGGAACTAAATACACAATATCCACCATAACTTATTCAAATTGCAAAATATTTTTTACTTGTTCATAATTATGACTACCTTGTATTGTTTCATCTACGCTGACTCTATGTGTTCATGTTTCTTCTTTCGAAACAGAGAGAGAGAGAGAGAGAGAGAGAGAGAGAGAGAGAGAGAGAGAGAGAGAGAGAGAGAGAGGTCCCTATCATCTCGCTAACTTTTAAATCACTGTAACGTACACAGACTCTTGGCGTTGACGTTACTACTTTCGACATTGTTAACTTTCAACTATTTTACTGTTTTTTGGCAATAATGTATCAAGTAATGTCTGAGAGGGAGAATCGTTAATGTCTTTATTATGTCAATAACGCTTTCGTCTTGTTGGACAATAAAACACACTAGCCACTTTTGAGCAGAAATTAGAAGCTTTACAGTGAGAGGCTTAAGTAACTGAATGTCGAAATACATTTATAGTCCAAGAAACCATTATCTCAAGAGATGCAGACAATCGAAGAATGAATTGACATCAAGAATGTATTTCACTCAAACGATTTATCTTTTATAGAAGCAGAATCTTCATACAGAGGATGCCTTGCTTCTATCTTGGAAAGTGACTACAAAGTGAGGTTGAACAAATCCCATGAAAAGTTGAGAGAATATTTCGAGAAACAAGTAAATGATGCTAGAAAAGTCATATAATCTTCTGTGTCTTTGGTGTTAGAGTGGTCCATGGAATACCTAATAATATATTCATGGGAGAAAAGACATGAGGAAAATGCCCCTCAAAAGGAAGGATGAGTCATTATTAACAGAAGAAGAAGGACAACGCCCCGAACATTTCTACCAGGGTATGGATAACATGTATGAAATCATGTACTTGGAAGTAGAATTTCCAACAGAGGAAAGTACCAGCCTATGACGGAATGAATGCAGAGAAGATTTTACTGAAATTGAAATTACATATGAAATGTAGGTTCTACAGTAACTTTAGAAACACTGCACTTATGCTCATTGTAAGAAAAAAATCATTATGGTTATTCCTAAAAAGCTGCAAGAAGAAATTCATAAAAAAACTCAAGAATGAACAAGCTGGTTTTAGAAAAGTCTGAAGATGCACAAATTATATATTTCTGTTCAAGCGTACAGTGCATGAAATTTGAAAATCTCCCGCCTGATGGGCTTTTTTGATTAAGAGATGGCAATTGTCAATGACCATGGACCTTTAGCATGAAAGTCTTGCGTCACTATGGTATATATATTAAATATTTAAAGCAAACTGAAATACCAGCTGAACGAAGTAGAGAAAAATTTAACGCTGATGGGGTCTTGTCAGGTGAATCTGCAGTAAACAGTGGTATACTACAGGGTGATGTTATGTCACCTTTTCTGTTTGTCCTAATGAAATAAATTGTTGGAGATGGAATAGGCGGTGTAGATTGGAGTATCGATAGAAATTTGGTCTATTTGCAATAGGTAGATGATGAAATTTCATTCAGAAAATTATGTATTAAGCTTCCCTATTAAAATGCATTATTTATCTAGAGACAAAACTTAAACATGAGAAATACAAAGTACTGAGGACAACGTATGCATTAAAAAGATGAAGCAGCAATGGATCTGGATAGGTTTAATCTTTTAAACATTTAGGAGCAATAATTTCCTATACAGGTCGCTTGAGTCGGAATTTAGTGAATAATTAAAGGCGGCTATTCAAACACTAGCAAGCTGAATAAGATTTGGAAATCGGGCTGAAATTACATACGAAAGTAAGATTATATATTAGTTTAGTACAATCTGTAGTGTAGTCTTAAATGGACAAGAATCATGGTATGAAAAAGAAACTATACCTTAAATGATTTTAGTTGATCTGAAAATAAGAAGGCAAGGCAGAGTGATTAATGATACCATATGAGAAATTACAAAAGTTCCGTATTTATACAAGAAATGATGAAGGCGTGATAGAGATGACTTGGACATGTCCTTGAGAAAATACCGGGAGAATATTACACGATAGAGTCAGCTGTGATCCAGAAGACAGAAGACATGAGGAAAAATGTAAGATCCAGAACTACTTGCATGAGAACTATGAAACGGGTGGGTGAGGATGAGTGGAGACTTGTGGAAGATGAACACAGGAATGACAAGAGTGGCTGAATAATAAAGGAGTCTTTTGTAGTGCACAGCACTCGAACTACAGTAATGTGATGATATATATATATATATATATATATATATATATATATATATATATATATATATATATATATATATATATATATATATATATATATACATACACACACACACACACACACACATATATATATATATATATATATATATATATATATATATATATATATATATATATATATATCTCTCTCTCTTCCCAACCCCCAACCCCCATTGGTGCTACTGATGCCTTAACCCCACAGTATTCTTTTTAGAGATAAGTCATATGTATACCGAAATTAGGTGTGATAATTTCTTAAAGTTACTAAGTCCACGGGTATAACCAGCCCCGCTGCAGGGAAGCCCTACCCACCCCCATCCACTTTGGTGCCCTTTGGTGCTAGTGATGTCTTTTCAGATAGTAAGTAAGTCATATGTATACCAAGTTGGGTTGAAATTGCTCAATGTGTTTCAGAGTTATGCTGGAACCTACATACATACATACATCAATTTATATAAATAAATAAGTAAAAAAAATATATATATATATATATATATATATATATATATATATATATATATATATATATATATATATATATATATATATATATACTGTATATGTATATGTATAAATATATTTATTTTTAATGTTCTGAACAAGCACTTGAAAGTAGTCGGCCACTTGATGATAAGTGGTTGAGCGTACCATGTCCGAATAGTATGATTATGTTTCACTTAATCACCTGGTGTTCTGAATGAAAGCTTATTTGATTTCCCAATTCCTCCCTAGAATACATGGGTTTCAGATACTCACTTTTATGCAGAACGTTGTATTCCATATATTTTAATACAAAGCAAAATGAATCACACTTAATATTAGAAGAAAAATGTAATTATCAACATTTTCCGCATAATACATTCTACTCAAAACGTGCAACTGACAAAAATACTATATATGAGACCTTACGGGTGGGAAATTTAAACGGAACAGCCAGTACCGGTTTGGGTGGGGCCTTCCAGTTTATTTCACTCTATCCCTTTTACTTGGCGCCCAACCTTCTAAGGTCACTATCACACTTAGTTTTTAGTTTATATCAGTTCCTCGTTGGGTGAGCCGGTAGAGCTGTGGGCTAGCACTCGCTAGGCCCGAGTTCGACTCTCCGGCCGGCTAATGAAGAATTAGAGGAATTTATTTCTGGTGATAGAAATTAATTTCTCGCTATACAGTGGTTCGGATTCCACAATAAGGTGTAGGTCCTTGCTAAGTAACCAGTTGGTTCTTAGCCACGTTAAATAAGTCGAATCCTTCGGGCCAGCCCTAGGAGAGCTGTTAATCAGCTCAGTGGTCTGGTAAAAGTAAGGTATACTTAACTTTTTCCATATTATTATTTCCATTCCTCACATAATATTTGTCTTGGTTTCCAAATATCCACCGCCTTTATTATTATTTTCTGAGGGATACCGGGTCTGGAATACGCTAGTAATTATATCTCGGCTCTGACTGGTGAGCCTGTTGATTGGAGGAAGTTCAGAACAGGTGCCTGCAGTATAAATAGCAGTTGTTATTGCCATGTTGTTGCTTATACTTAGGAATTAAACTTGTCAGTGATGTCTGATATTAACATGATTTGCATCTGACTGCAGGATAAACAACCTCATAAGGAACAAAAAAAAATATCCTAAAGACTACGAAATTATTGGCTAATTACCTAACAATTCATTTCTCATTCAGTTGACAATCGCGTGAAAGCCCAATTAATCATCTTTGAGGGATATAAATTTAAAGAAAGAAAACCATCAAGTCGATATAAAAATCGACTAAGATGGGTGCCTTTTTTTATTTTTATATCCTCAAAGACGATTAATCGGCTTTCATGAGATTTT
The DNA here is from genome assembly GCF_040412425.1 of Macrobrachium rosenbergii. Taxonomy (NCBI): domain Eukaryota; kingdom Metazoa; phylum Arthropoda; class Malacostraca; order Decapoda; family Palaemonidae; genus Macrobrachium; species Macrobrachium rosenbergii. The sequence continues at coordinate 73,432,278 of NC_089781.1, read as the reverse complement.
CAACTGTACTTCGCATGCAAAGACTCATCAACCAACTGATTTTCGGATATTTTGGTTTTGTAAATATGTAGTTGGATAATACCTAAACCTTTACATATAAACACAAAGACATTCCTTTTCGATGGTTGTAGCGAGAAAACAATTAGAAGTGGTCGGTAGCTTGATGATGATTGACTGAATATAACATGTTAGAATAGTATCGTTTTATTTCATATAGTGGGTTGGATATTCGAATGAAAGCTTATTTAATAACCTAAATTTATCCCTCAATATATGGTGTGCCTGTTGGTAACGCTGAAGAGCAGATAAAGAATGAAAAATGCATTCGCGAGTCCAAAAATAGATAGCACGGTCGCCGAAGTCAACGTCTTGAAACATATTCCGGGCATACTGTTTCCTGCAGGTTTTTAGTATTTTTCAAATATTTTACTAAAATAGGAACAAATTACTCTATTAGAAAAAAACAAACATTTTATGAATAATAGATTTTAATGAACCTTTGGATTTATTACAATTAGTGTATCTGAAACTGTAAGGAGAGGTAAAATGATCAGTCAGCAAGATCTTAGAGCGGATTAACATCTCCAGTTGATTTCTTGGTAATAGTACACTGTCATTTTGGGGTCTTTCAAAACAGAGTAAATATTTGAAAGCAATGTCGCGTTACTTTGGGTGGCCTTGTGTGTTTATATCTGCAATTCAGTAGTTGCCGTGGCTCTCTTTGTAACCAAAACAATGAATACAGTTCGCAAACGCAACAGAGGCTTTCACGATAATCGCGCAGACGATACATAGCTGATAGAAAAACTTCTCTTCTCATCCTTTTCTGTTAATTAATTAGCTCGAAGGCTGCACATGTTAAACTAAATTTTTGATCTGCGCTCAAGACAAACAAGGTAATCAAACAGGGAGGAATAATATCCCCTTTCATAGAAATTACAGTACCATCTATGCAAAAGGAAGGAGAGGTTAGTTAAGGCGGTTAAGTTAAAAATGCCCTTCCAACTGAGTATATTAGGACGATGCTTTGGTGATTTTTTCTAATGCTTATTATTTTTATTTCTTTCATAAGGCGAACTAAAAGGGGAATGGGAACAATGGTTGTAGTGCATCAAACGCTTGTTTTCTGCCAACGTAGCAATATCACTAACATTTTCAACTACGATGATGTTGCAAAGTAAAACTTACGCTTCACTTAAAACTGAGAGAGATAGATACTTCCACGAGGTCATTAAGGTTTATATGTCTTTGAGAAGATCAAAAAAATCAATTAAAATCCTAATGACATAAATTAATCACTTTCTTGCTTGAAACCTCCCTAACGATGACCAAAAATGATTTGACCATTTGCCTAAAAGATATATATTTGGACTAGATACATATTTTTCGATTATTATATTGTCTTCTGTAATCATTAAATTGACTTAATTATATTACTGGTTCAATCTTCATTTACCCTAACTAAAAATAAACAAGTAAAAAATGCGCCAAAGTGTCTTCAGTGCAATCGAGTTTTCTATACAGCGTATTATCAAGGACACTGAAAATAGATCTATCTTTCGGTGGTCTCGGTATAATGCAGTATAAGACGCTGCCCATGAATCTTTAACCACAGCCGGTGGTGGCCTATCCTATATCATTGCCAGATGCATGATTATGGCTAACTTTAACCTTAAATGAAAACAAAAAAATACTGAGGTTAGAGGGCTGCATTTTGTTATGTTTGATGAGTGCTGGGTGGATGATCAACATACCAATTTGCAGTCCTCTAGTCTCAGTAGTTTTTAAGATCTGAAGGCGGGCTGACAGACAAAGCCGGCACAATAGTTTTCTTTTACAGAAAACTAAAACCATATAAAGTCGTCATTACAATACGAAGCAGAAAACCCTAATTATAAATGATTTATTAACCAAAAGAATGTGAATTATGGAAAACTTACTTTCATTATTTTGTTCCAATGCGCTATTCTGGCTGTTATTTAGTTCATAAAATATGAATTAACAACGGTTATGATGCACCTAACTATGTAATAAATATTTCCGTATTATTCTGTGGAATAATGGTCTAAAATCATGTAATGGTAATAAGTAAAAGTCTGGTAGACTGGCATCTTCCAACAAATAAGAGTGATTTAATCACGCTCAGACGATCACGAACTCATTCCATTATCTTTTAAGAGATTTCTAGATAACCAGCGAGTGCCTCAAAGGTAAATAAAGCCATTCCATTATTATGCATCATTCAACTCAGCTACTGAACCCAGTTAGTAATTTCAGGCTGTTTATGCTTTTACTGTTTCATAATACCCTGTAATACCCAGTTATTCTTCAAAGTGTTTAAGATCTGCAGAATACACTTTTATGATAAATGGGATAAGCTCAGTTGAGAAAACTGGTTGGCCCTCAACCTGGAAAGAGGATCCATATTCATACAGTACTTTAGGTCAATATTCAAAAAGCGTGAAGTGTCACTTCAGTCACAGAGCATTACTTCCAAATGAAATATAATGCTTATTTTACCAACTTAATAAGTCGAGGGTTCAAAGATTATATAACGAATAATTAGATACCAAATAACCATTTAAAACCAATGGCATGTAAGGTTTTCACCACACACATTTTCATGTGGAATTCAGTTATATACTGAAAAACTTTTTCAAGGAAAAACATAACCAAAGACCTACAACCTACGTTAATGTCTTGTCAGTTACTTTCAAACATACTTTTCGTGAGCGAGCTTTTATCATTTTCCTTATGTTGCCCTGCATGTATATGAAAACAAAAATAAAAACTTTAAGGTTTTGTGAAGGCTAGCAGGATTTGGTATCACAAAATTTGTTATCCTGCTGAAGAAAAAGTAAAACGAATTTACAGCATGGGATCCGATCCTTAAAAAAAGCCTGGGTACTTCACTCTGTCACAAACTTCCTCAGTCACCAAAAGAGGCGCGTTGTAAAATAAACGTCGAAACGTCCGGGAAAAAATTCCCTTTCTGTTTTTTGTCGTGTTTGGAGACGATGTTTGAGGGTAAAGATTAAAATGAAAAAAATCTCAGAAAAATGTTTGAGAACTTGAAGGCTTTCAAGTGAGGTCAGAGAGCAAAGCCATATAAAAGATTCATCCCTTCCGAAGGGGCTTTGCCCTTGAAACCGAAAACCGCCGCTCAAGTATATGGACAAATACGTCGGGAGGAACACTTGAACCGTCTTGAGGGCACAGGAAGTGAAATAGATGAGAGAAAAAGCTATATGAAGCAAATTTGTTTTATAATCCATTTAACCTTAGTAAGAATGATATTTAATCTTAATATGTGCATACTTGTTTTGATTCGATTTCATTTATGGAAATTACACCATCAAGCCAAGCACTGGGAAGTACAGGTACATTTTCAGCCATTCAGCGGTTACGACTGACTAGTGGGAGTTGGAGTGGTTGGACAGCAGCAATGGAGGTAGAGTAGAGACTTTAATGTAAGTCCAGCCAGGAAAGAAGGGAAATTAAAGCCCAAGTACACCACGTGATGTGCACAGACGGACTATACCCCAACGGGATATGTCTCTTTTGAAACTTTTATTTTATTCTGATAAAGACAATGAATGTCAGTTGCAGAACTGCACGCAACTATTGAGCTACTAAAACATTTTGACAGTGCATACAGATGTGTTTGAAATTATCTTTAATAAATATGAACAGAAAAATAGCCTTACAGATCGTAATTTCATACTATTGTTAATTCTAAAGCATTGCTACCAGTAACTCTTCCCATAGATGTATTGTGTCGAGTATTTAAAAGTTAATCTTTCTAACAATTTTTAATTATATTCTTGCCGTGAGGAAAAGGGTGGTCTAAATTACCTTAATTACTATTTTTTTGGTCAAACGACAAGTTACATTACACGCTACATACATTCATATTCCGAAGAAACTCAGTTACCATCCCTTACTTATAGGTACTTGCGCCGAACGTCAAAAATCAAGAGAGATCGGATCACACGAATAATTATGACAATATGGACTACATGTGCGTAAATTGCGGAAGGTTGTAAGGAAAATTTTCTGATCTATTACACTATACGATTATTCGTCATGTCTTCGAAAGTTCCTTTCGTAAAATAAAAATAAAAGATAAGAAAATCACTCAGTCACCTAAATACATAATGCATGATGCATTTAAAATACGATATGCCATCACCATACGAGTGCCAACTTGTCACAGTGGCATTATCGTAGATGCTGGCAAATGATTCTATTGGAAGAGTCATGCCCTCTGGCTACCTTTGTGGCCTTCTCGGGCTAAGAATGAACCTAGCTGTTTTCCATAGGCTAAGGAATGTAATTTCAGCATATTTAATAATCTTTTATTAACAATCATTGATTACTCTGAATCTGTCACCTTGTGCTTATAGTGCCCGAATTGCACTGAGCCATTGCTCAAGTATCGTGGAAACACCTAACGAAGCACATGTTTACCTTACTGTAATGCCTCTTCAAGGCAGACTAACCGCATGTGTGCAAAATTCATAATTGACTGTTATTAAGAGTGCATGAAGTATCTCTAGAATTAACCTAGTGTCAATTCATTTTTTTAACTACACCATTACGTTGTGAAAATATTCTGATTAACACTGCCTAACACCGCCTTAACGTAATAGGAATTTAATGATAATATGTCATTTCTAGCATCAAGTATTTATTCTGCGTTAATGTAAATGTCACAGTGTTGTTTTGCCTCTTGAAATTAGTTGCCACGCAGAAGTTTAAGTTAAATTGTAAGGCACCAGAGGGAAATGAGAGAGAAGTAAAGCAAAGTCTTTAAGTGAGTTTGCTTGCTGGTAATCATTCTCACCCGATCTAGGTTGTGAATGCTAAATTGGTTGGGGAGGTGCGACGAAGGAAACTTCTTTCCAAACAACCTCACCCGTTTTTAAAGTCGTAACGTAGCAGAGAAATAAATAAAATTCATTTCAATTGTTTTAAATACTAGACCTGCGGGGTTTCCACACATCCCTTCATAAACTCTCTCCTTCATTCCCCAAGATGATTAAGAATAACCCTTCTCTCTGTTCAAATGACTGCCTAAGGCCTTGTTTCCTGGTGACCTTCGTACCTTCTTGGCGTCAAGCAATGGGCAAAGGAGGAGCCAACAAAAAAAAAGAGAAAGTCGGCGCCTCCCGCCATGTTAAAAACCCTCCTCAAGTTTTAACTGATGCCATGTGGTCTATAGAGAAAACGTGACAAAGATTGACCTTTGCGCCACCTAGTTGGGCGTGAAGGGGTTACCTCCAAAGTTATAGACGATGCAACAGCAATCAAGAGAGAGAAGAGCGCAGAACACCACCGAGGACAGATGCCCTTACCCTTGCCTGACCCTCGGACCTTCCACGTGTTCGACCCGAGGTTCAAAGCAGTATACTTTTGTAGTGGCATTTCCTTTAATTACCTCCTCCATCGCCATGGCTGTATTGAATGAGGACACCGTCATCTTGACGAAAGATACCGGAATAAGGTTTCTTAGTCAGTTATGAGTCCTGTTATTTCTCTGTCTGATTTTAATTGGTTTCCCATTGTGTGATTACCCTCAGTAATTTGTGTTGGAGCATTCAGTGTTAACGTAATTACGCATTTAGTGTTAAACTGAGTTATTTGGTACCATCTGTGCATTCCCTCAGTTCCGTTTGAGTGTCTTATCATTCTTGCAAGTAACCATCTTGCATATATTGCAGATAGGCCTCGACTGTGGAATCACTCGTCTCTATCCCATGTGCAGTCCCCGTCTACCCCCTCTGCAATGTTCCTGTTATGAAGACATCATCGTCGTAGAATATTTATCCTGTGTAGGATTCATTCATTTAGCAGGCCCTTATCATTCCCTGCCCAGTAATTCGTCATTCTTCTGATCTGTGTTTTGTTATGTTAATATAATTAGTTAAGAGAACCCTTGGGTTTACGTAATCTTCCTTCATATGAAGAAGGCCCTAAGCCAAAGTATTTTCCCTTGCTTGTTTGTCTACGAAGTTGCCCTAATATTAAGTCAGATGTGTAATAAATACAGTAGATTTCTTGATAATGTAAAGAACTCCCTGCGTTCATCCGTTGCAGCCCAGAATCAAGTAAGTATCCCTTGGATATTCGTAGAAATATATATGTATATATACTGTATATTATATATATATATATATATATATATATATATATATATATAGATAGATAGATAGATAGATAGATAGATAGATAGATAGATAGATAGATAGATATGTGTGTATGCATACATATATGAGAGAGAGAGAGAGAGATAGAGAGAGAAATGAGAATTTATTTATACAAAGACTTTTTAATGCTTGCAAAGTTATTCAATAATCGAACAGAATCGAAATAGGAAGTCTACAGCCAGAATTCGAGAGCGAATACCTAGATATTCCCTAACACTAAAAATGAAATTACCTCGTCACCCTAAAGACGAATTTGTCCAAGCTTCTCTTGTATCTTGTTGCTCACTCGTCCTTGTCAGGGAATTTTCAAGTAAGCTGAGTGTTATTGGCTTCGCACCACCACCAAACTTGGCAACTCAAACTCTTGCCTCACCAATATTACCGTTACCTGGATCGCGTTAATGCCATAGTTGGGCAAACTTTCTTCCGCGTGCCATTTCGGGAATTTGATGCTTAGCAATAGCCCTGTTATGATCATGTCGCATATCGAATTAAAGTAAAGTGTATTCTCTAATCTTCGTAAAGCACACGCGCAAAATTTTAGAGAGTTATATCTACGAAAGAATCATTTACAATGATCAAGTATTATTTCATATAGAGCCAAAAACGTAAATAACAGCAGCTTTTGGGACGACAGATTACGTAATAAATGAATAAATTAAACATATTTTCGAATCTGACATATCCTATTATATATTCTAATCCTGAGGTCATTAATCTTATCAGATGGTATCAATTCATTGACATAAAGGAAAGGAAGTGTGTACTGTATTTCAATGGTAACACGAACTGTGAATAAAATGTGTCATATGTTTGTGTGCAGACATACATTTATCAACAACGTTCTCTATGATTTGCAAATGTTTTTAAGTGTATGCTTCATCTTTATCTTTATGGAAGCTCGCTTTGCAAGCTAATCATTAGGAATGCTATGCATTTCGTATGTCCAAGATGCAATGCATTCTGCTTCAGCGTCAATGTTTATTTAGCAAATTGGCTTATCGGCTTGAATAACGGTCTACAAATGCGGATCAGCGATATGACTGCAACCTGCTATGTGATATAGTAAATTTCGAACAGGGGAGCCTTGTAACCCTTTTTACAAGTACTAAACTAAGTAAAAATTGATAGGAAGAAAAATGACAACGGCGAAATATTTTTCCAACATCACAGAATTGACTTAAAACCCTTTATTCCCAATATCGAATTACAATGTTTAGTGAGTCTTTCAGACTATGAGAGCTTTCCTAAATATATTGTAAAATTATCATAAAATCCATAATTTCCTCATTTTCTGTTCTCCGAGTCTGTATATGAGAGAGAGAGAGAGAGAGAGAGAGAGAGAGAGAGAGAGAGAGAGAGAGAGAGAGAGAGTGTTTCTACATGTTAGGGTGACAACCAAATGCATTTGCTCTAACAATCCTCCCATTTCGCGCATTGGGAAGTTGATTCATTGGACGGTGTCCATGCCAATGCCCTGGCATCAAACTACCATGAATTATTCGTCGGATGCCCTTAGTACTGAAAACAATTCCAGCTCAACAAATTAACGACCCTCGTTGCGGCAGAGGCTCTAGTTATTCGGGTAGTTATGAAATTACTAACGCAATGCCTATTATTTGTTAGTTTTTTCCACTGAATCGCAATAATGAAATATTTCATGATGACGAAATCAGTTTCATTCTCTCATTCTAATTCGAAATTAAATCCATTTAATTGTTACCGACAGGGTGTTCACAACTTGATGCAGATAATAATATATGAATTATACCAATGTAAAAGAAAAGTTATAAAGTTTAGGAATCAAACGCACCAAGAATTACATTTAACGAGGATTTCATAACATACTCAGCAAAAAGCATTAAGAATTTCATTAGTATATATAGTCCTCTTTAAATTGCACTGAAAAATAATATTAAGTTATCAACAGTAAGGAAGGCCAAACCACTTATCTTTAAAAGCAATGGAGAAACGAATAAACGATAAAAAAATTCGCCGATCAACATCTAAACAAATAAATAAATAAAAACATTTTCGTCCGAGTCGAAGTTTTTACCAAATAATATCTTCTTCCACATCACAAACACATCAAAATTATCCCCGAGGCAATCAGGTTTATTTTAGTCCTTAATGCTTTCAGCATTAATCTCCCTGAATAGACGGAGATTCGAATTGAAATGGGACTGAGTACACCTGGAGAGCGCCAGTTTACGAGCTTCCTGTCTTTCCTAAAGTTTTATTCACAGAGAAGTTTCAATGATTAATTTATTATTGGTGCGGATATCCAATATTCATTTGAAATGAGGAATATTTGCTGTCCAAAAGTTCGAAAGCATGAAGAAAAATATATTATGTACAAGACGAAGATGACAATAGATAAAGATCAGAAGGTTGGCAGATAGTATGCAATACGTATGCTATCACGTATAAATGTGGCAGAAACCGCTGTTTTTTTTTTCTCTCTCTCTCTAGAACATTTGTGAGGGGAAACAGCTCCACGATGAAAAAACTAATTATCTATTAATATATATATATATATATATATATATATATATATATATATATATATATATATATATATATATATATATATATATATATAAATATATATATATCTAATATACATGCACAAGGGCACATCTTGTATAGTGATGGTTGATGGGTGTTTGAGTGATCCACTTGAAATTAAGTCTGGTGTGATTGAGGGTGGCATTCTGTCTCCTCTGTTGTTTGTATTGATCGTAGACTGCGTTACGAGAAGGGTTGAAAGAGAAACGGATGCAGGTATACTCTGGGGAGAAAATGGGAAACTTCTTGACTTAGATTATGCTGATGATAACGTTTTGATCTGCGAGACCATTAAAGATGCAGAGACTGTTGGACTGTCTAGTGAGTGGTCTAAAGGCTGGTTTGGTTATTAATAGTGGAAAAACTGAAATCATGAATATGAATACTGAAAATACACAGGACTGTCTAATTGAAGGCATGGTTAGGTACTTATTTAGATAAGGATGGTTCTCTGAGCACAGAATTTATGGAAAGATTAAAAAGGGTTCATTAGGCAATAGGAATTCTTAAAAATATTTGGAATAATAGCAATTTTTATGTGCAGACAAAAATAAAAATTTACAAGGTAACAGTTAGGATTATTTCGATTTTTGGACAAGAGTCATGGTACAGTACAGTGACTTCGGATAAATTCTTAGCATCTGAAAAAAGGGCGCTCAAAAGAATATTATGAATTAATTGGAGGGATAGAAAAAATAACAGAATTAAAGCAGTAACGGGGGTGCAGCCGGTCGGTGAGTATGTTAAGTTCTCACGCTGGAAGTGGCTAGGCCATGTGTATAGCAGACATGGAATAGTACGAGATAAACCGGGGTGGGTTGCCCTTGGTAGAAGAGGTAGAGTTAAGCCAAAGTGGACGTGGTTGAGGACAATGAGGCGGGAAGCATGAGATGTGTTGGGGAAATCTTGAGGAGTTGGCCCAGGACAGGATGCGGTGGCGTGAGTTCATCGAGGCCCTATGCATCCCCGTGGCTGCTACAGGAAATAATTGATTGATTGATTTATATACATACATAATATATATACACATATAATATATATATATATATATATATATATATATATATATATATATATATATATATATATATATATATATATATATATAATATATATAAACAAATAGGTTTCTAGATAATAAACTTTCCTCCATTCAACTTTCATGCAACTGACTCCAAGGCCCTCCCTATGTAAATAGCAGTTATTGATGTAAAACTTCTTTAAACGCCAGAAAACTGAACAAAAAATTATAATACGCTAAACTTTCAAATGATATATTTTATAAAAGATGACGAAACGTTCAGTTCCGATATGGTGACTCGCTGGCAACTGCAATAAGCTCTCAACAGTAAGTAAGAATGTAGTAAGCCAAATTTCTCCTTTCTCATGCTGTAAACATAAGGTGTCGAAATGGACACAATATTGTAAACTGTGTGTGTGTGTGTGCATATATATACATAATATATATATATATATATATATATATATATATATATATATATATATATATATATATATATATACGTATATATACATATATATACAATATATATACACACACAAATATATATATATATATATATATATATATATATATATATATATATATATATATATATATATATATATATATATATATATATACATATATACATATATACACATATATATTTTTTCTTTTTCTGTCAGAAGAGGAAGATGCACATTGATGAATTCCCCTGTAAAGTGCATCAACCCTATAACATACTGGGACCCCATTAAATTTCCCGCAAATTAAAAATTAAATGGGGGGGGGGGGCATACAGTAGACCCATCCTAAGTAAAAATACAATTTGACACGACTGAAGGTTTAGCTTTCATCTATATTCACTGAAGCAAAATTAACGCGAGAGAATAATCGGCAATACTATTCCCCGGCCGGCTTGAAATTCAATCTCAGCTTTAAATTGAAATGAACTGGGGAATCAGTAATGAACACATAACAAAGCGTTTAATTCGGTTTTCGGTCCTGCTAATAATACAGGCATTACAGATGCATTTCTCCGGATGTTTGGACCTTTTACATGGCGTAAATGGGAAGTTACATCAGATACTATACGAGTGTTATTAGCCTGGAACAGAGGATAATGCTTGGCACGTAGCAAGAAAAAGAAAAAAATCCCTTTTACATCAATAAAAAAGTTTCGTAAACACATGACCTTGTGAAGTCCTGTATTTTGTCTACATTATGAAATATTAGAGTTACATGTAAAATCTGAAATACCGCCTCTGCAAAGAGAGGTAGATTTAATATTTATTCAGTTTCCTAATTAATTCTAGTGAAAATGTTTCTGTCCACAACAGTTATGGTTATGACTCATAGCTCTAGTCCATATACAGCGATAAATTAAAGCTTTAAAGAGGAAAAGTTTTTCTGAGAAATGTACAGTATATATATATATATATATATATATATATATATATATATATATATATATATATATATATATATATATATATATATATATATATATATATAATCATAAAAAGCTACACACACAAATATCAAATTCACTAGGTTTTCACCGAAGGAATTTATATAAGTGATAAATGAAACCCATTCAACGAACGTTACCACCGCGCCATCAAGAGAGGTGGTAACGTCCACTGGAGTCGTTGAATGGGTCCATGTCAAGGGTTCGCGTCCCAGTGTACCTGTTCATTTATCACTTATATAAATTCCCTCGGTGAAAATAATCGGAGATACTCACAATTTTTTTGTAGCTTCATGATTGTATATAAATCACGGTGTGATAAAAAAATTTCATATATATATATATATATATATATATATATATATATATATATATATATATATATATATATATATATACATATACACACAATCAAGTCATAGGTTTTGTGAAAGAAAGAAATAAGCAAGTACCAGCCACCAATAAACAGTCACATTTTTAGTGACAACACATGCACAGTATATACCATGCAGCTGCATAACTATACCATTATATGACTGTGCACCGTATTTCTATGCGAATATGTGTAATCCTTTGTATGCATAACACGCCTCTTAAATTAACTGTCGGGAAATTGAACAGTTCACTCTGTTTAACCGAGACCCGAACAATATACAAATGAATATCATAAGTTTGTCTGTCATGTTTTGCTTAAAATATTTATGAACCTAAAACAACGAATGGTCCAAATAACCGCCCCCCAAAAAAAAAAAAAATCTCGAGACGATTATCTGGATCAAACGTGGCAGTGTTTCATTTGATACTCTGTTAATCGCATACGCATTAATAGCTTGAACCAGATGCATCCCCTAAAGTTATAAAGGATATAAATTATATTTCTATCGACAGGGAATAATTTCCTGCTTTACTACCACACTGTCGACGCGGGAAAAGCCAGGCATTTTTTTTTTCGGCGCGACTGTAAACAACCATACCCAGCGCGGTCATAAACAGCCATTTTCGCGGCATAGGAAAGATTCGTAACTGAATTTCGGCTCACTTGATATAAGTGCATGGTCTTTCCCACCTCAGATTAAAATAAAAAAAAGAAAAAAAAAAGATTTACAAATGAACAGGTCCCCTTGTTGGACTCTATAAGGATGATTTGGGACGCTTTACCTTTTTCCTTCCCCTCTATATGATGAAAAAAAAAGAACCATTGGAACATCTCCCCCCGCTGCCCAGTCAACTGTGTGGGACCAAGGAAAGACCTTTTTTTTGAAAGCAGCCGCGGAGAGCAGCAGTCCACTTATATGACTCGGGGAGAAAATTGAGTGATTGAGGAGGTAAGCGCCATTGTGCACTGAGATTTATAGACTAAGAGGCGGGGTTGCTGCTGACGAATACCAATTAATAACAACAGAGCAGTAGATACAATAAAAATACAGAACTTGTTTGCCGAGTATTGTTAGAGGTCAGGTGCATAAAGTTAACAATGGCGTTCCCACTTCAGGAATGTATGAAGTCAGCAGGCCATGGGGGAACTGCGAAAGAAGGTCCTAACAGTGGGAAAGCAAACGATTTGGTAAGTAATAAAGGGTATTATTTTGTTAGTTGAGAAATCATCATGGGTTATTTTGCCAAGAGATCGTCATAATTTGATAATGAATTAACGCATAAGAGGTCGTAAGGGGTTAGACTAGCTTGAAACGTGCACGTGGCCTGGGATAACGGACGGGTAGAGCTCGCTCATAGCATTTTCATTCATTGAAGAGTATGGCCATGCTTATAATGTATATTCCCTAAAAGATTCTATGTGCAACTTTAGTTATTTAATTGTTCTATGTGCAACTTTAGTTACTTAATTGTTCTATGTGCAACTTTAGTTATTTAATTGTTGTAGTAATGAATGAGAAATTGACAATGTAAGTTAATGATTTACCTGTCTTAGTGTAAAGAGTTTTCATTTGATTAAAAATACAGAATTGTCACTACTGTGAATATTTATGTTATGTTCATTTTTCAGTGACCGATTGCGATTGTGCTTGTAATAAAGTCAAGCGCGTGCCAGTCGATGTTTCAGTCAATACCCACTCAGGGCCCTCTACAGTCACAAATCGTTTGGTTCCCTCCCCTGGCGAAGCTGAGCGGAGAAGAAGAAAGGACAAGGGGTTAGCAAGTTTTCAAAATACGACCGCTGCCACGCTGCGCCCAAGGAAGAAGAGGAGGGCGAAGAAAGCTAAGTCTACGCATGTGTGAAACCCTTGTCGATTTCATCATAGCGAAATTTCAGCATGATGATTATCATAGGTGTCGTCATAATCGATAAGTCGCTTATGAGTGACGTGGTTTGAATGCTAGTTAGGAACATTGTTATAAACCGCCAAAGGAGAGGGGTGATTTGTCAGAGGTGTCAGCGCAAGTGAAATACTAGTTATCAGGGACATGGTGGTCCTACAACGAATGCATTCAGTTCGTGTATCGTCGACGGTGTTAGGGGGAATTCATTAGAAGTGTCGGCAAAAGTAACATTAATTTGCAAGAAACAGGTCGATTCTTCAGTGGATGCATTAAAATGTTCATGAGCGAGGTTTAACGAATTTTGGCATCTCATTAATATTTAACAGTTATTGATGAAGGTAGACCTTTAAAGCCCAGTATTCTGATGTCTGCTTAAGTTTATTTCCACTGGAGGGCCGTTAAGGCAGTAGTGAGGGGCTGGTTGAGTTATGGTAATTAATTTTGTTTTGGGATAATCTTGTACGTTGTCTTGCGTGAGAAACATTTGGGTCATTTAATGTGAGGATTGTTGGTTGCTGGGCGGCGGTTTATGTGCGTAAAGTATATTTAACTAGGGTTCTTACAATCTTACCTTTCAAAAAAAAAAAAAAATTATATATACATAGCTATACATTGTGACGGTTTCCAGATTTGGGCCGTTTCTCCTGGGAGGGACGTAATTTTGTGGTTGGTATGCATGACTAAATCTTGGTGAGTTTGTTCAGTGTAAGGCCTAGTTTGGCAAATTTTGTGGGATTGTGGTGTCCTAGCTGGGAACCTTGATGAACCACAGTAAAGGTTAGTAGCAATTAAAGGGGGTGGGCATGCTTAAGCTGGAAGAACAGTCCAACATGTTTGAAGCCTCGTTGGGTATTAATTCAGGTTTGTAGGATGATTTCCCACAGTCCATTTGCTGTGTGCAGCAGGGCCTAAGTACATAAGTGTGGCAATAAATGGCACTTGAGGTCTGGGACACAAAACATTGATAAATTCAGGGTTGCTCTCTAGGCTTGGAGGATCTTTGTGACGTCGCAACCGAATAACATATTGGTAGTAGTCTCCATTGAGTGGTGCAGGTTCTTGGCAACTCATTTGTTAGGTTAGCTACGGTTCACCGAGGGAATTTGTTAGCTCATAGGGAGTGGCCAGAGCGGAATCTAGGAAAATGGAGACCCTTAGAGTTGCGCAGTTGAGGGAAGGTTTGAGAGCTATCCTCCCAATGTTGAATTGTATCAGTCTGAGGCAACTCTGGCAGGAGTGTTCAGGACTTTTAAGAGAACTTCAATCAGGACCACGAGGCAGGAGAGGACATTGGGCTCATCACCGATGAACCTCAAAAAGCATCATGCACAGAAGAGGAAGAACATTTAAATATGGGGGATAGTGCATCAGTTATTAGTAGGCAATCTGTTGCTTCAGGGGCTCTAGATGGTCGACGTGAGTTCCAGTGGGAGTAGGCGTGCACTGGCAGCTGTTACTAGAGCCAGGTTAGAGGCAAAATTACAGAAGTTGGATGAGTTGCAGGCCATAGAGCGAGAGGAAGAAAGATTAAAACGAGAGGAAGAAAGATTAAAACGAGAGGAAGAAAGATTAAAACGAGAGGAAGAAAGATTAAAACAGAAGAGGGAGAAGCTTAGGTTGGAAGCAGAGTTAGCTGAGGTAGTGGCAGAGGAGAAGGTTCGACAACAATTTGATGAAAATGCCAAAGAAGTAACTCCCGTTACTAGGGTAAGGGTGCACATGGACCCTGACACAGGCAGGAGTGAACAACCCATGACTTTGGGTACGGAGGCGCACGAAGCCAACTTAGGTGGGAATGGTAGTTCAGCTGGGAATCACCAAAGGGACTTGAGTAATAAGGAAATCATGCAGGCATTAATCTCCTGCAGCCTCAAAACCTTGATGCCCAAGCAGGATATAGCTAAGTTTGATGGAGATTATACCAAGTATTTTAGGTTCATCTGCTCATTTGATAATGTGTTTAGCAGCCAGTTGACAAATGATAAGGAAAGGCTGAGGTATCTGGATTTATACACAACAGGTAGGCCAAATGAGATAGTGGCAGCTTGTCTCCACTTAGATGTTTCAGAGGGTTATAGGCAGGCAAGAAAATTGCTGGAGGAGCGATATGGCGACCTCGAGCAAATAGCCACTGCGTACGTGGATAAGGTAGTCAAATGGAAGGACATGGGGGAAAACAATGCGGAAGACTTTGATGAGTACGCAGTGGTGTTAAAAACTTGCAGAAATGCAATTTTGTGTGTCCCTTATGGAGAAGCTGAATTGCAGAACCCAAAAACAATGAGGTTGATCCTGCGCAAATTCCCCTCTAGCGTGCAGGATCGATGGTGTAGGGTTGCCGATAAATTAGCGAGAAGAAGCGGACTGTGATGTTTGATGATTTAGTTAGTTTTATTGAAAGGGAGGCTAGGGTCTTAAAAATTCCTTTGTTTGGGCGCCACCTGTACGAGAGTGGTAAAAAGGGGGCCACCCCCAAGTTAGGAGAAGGTTCAGCATCAAGCAAATCTGAGAGTTTAACAAAGGCGAGGAAGGTTTCATGTAACAAAATTGGGAATGCCCCGCTTTCATGTTGGCACTGTAAAGGACCACATCTTGTAGACGAATGCGACCAAATAGCTAAGATGGGACACGAGGATAAACTGGTTACCATTAAGGAATTGAGGCTTTGCTTTGGTTGCTTGAGAAGTGGTCATATGTCCCAGTATTGCAGAAACAAGAAAAGGTGCAACATATGCAATGAATACCATCCAACTCTGTTGCACCGACACCAGGAAGTAGAAGTGGTGGAGCCTGAGAGCTCAAACAGGGCCTTGGTGGTTCAGGGGGAAGGTACACATGACAAAATTGCTATGTTCAGGGCAGTCAGGGGGGGTAGCACTGGCACAGGGATGTCAGTTGTGCCAATAAGGGTTAGGTCCAGGGAGGGAAGGGAGGTTGTGACGAGGGCATTCTTGGACAATGGGAGTTCTACATGCTTTTGTTCAGAGGCCTTAATGAAGACCTTAGGCTGCACTGAGACGCAAGACATTAGGGTGAATGTTGAAACCATCAATGGCGCAGGGAAAATTGCATGTAGCCTAGTCTCAGGATTGTCAGCATTGGACTATGATGGTAAGAATTGCATTACACTGCCCCCAGTGTTAAGCACCTCACGCATACCTATAGATGAGTGTGATGTCAGAGCAGGAGATCTGGAACGATGGCCACATTTCCAAGGAATAGACATCCCAGATGTGGACGCTGAAGTAGGGTTATTAATTGGGAACAATGTTCCTCATTTACTCGAGCCGAGGGAAGTCATCAACTCAACCTGCCTCCATGAGCCACATGCCATACGAACATTATTG
Organism: Macrobrachium rosenbergii; assembly: GCF_040412425.1. Lineage (NCBI taxonomy): Eukaryota > Metazoa > Arthropoda > Malacostraca > Decapoda > Palaemonidae > Macrobrachium > Macrobrachium rosenbergii. The sequence goes on along the minus strand of NC_089781.1, from coordinate 73,415,400 downwards.
GGCTGGGTAGTCAGTGGGGCAAAGGACAAGAGGTGTCAAGAGCACGTCAATAGGATCCAGGTGACAAGCAGGTGTTTAGAGTTAGACCGCATGCTGGTGGAAGATTATAATCGCGACTTCCAGGACGTGGCATCTCCCAAAAGGGAAATGTCCGCAGAGGATAAGAAATGGCTAGATCTAATTCAAAGGGGGGTTAGAACTGTAGGTGAGGGTTATGAGGTGCCATTGCCTCTGCGTGACAATCTTGGATCCTTGCCAGAAACAAGGGACATTGCATTGCGCCGTATGCACAGCCTTCGTAAAAGGTTAATGAAGGACAATGCCTATGCTAAGCAATATAGTACCTTCATGACCGAGATGCTACAGAAAGGATATGCTGAGCGAGTGACCTCAGCCAGCCAGGAGAATGTATGGTACATCCCTCATTTTGGTGTACAACATCCAGACAAGCCAGACAAGGTCCGTGTTGTATTTGACTGCGCGAGCAAGGTGGAGGGCACGTCGTTGAATTACCTAATACTGCAGGGACCCGATATGATGAACTCTTTGCTAGGGGTGTTGGTTAAGTTTAGGGGAGGTCTGTTTGCCTATACAGGGGATATAAATACAATGTTTTACCAGGTACGGGTACCAGAACATCAGCGGGACTATCTTAGGTTCTTTTGGTGGGAAAATAGTTTCAATGAGGAGCCAACTGAATTTAGAATGGCTGTACATCTGTTTGGGGCCTGTTCATCGCCAAGCATTGCAAACTTCGTGCTGAAACAGACAGCCAGTGACTTTGGGGATGGGTTCTTGGAGGGAGCAAGGGACACTGTGGCTAACAATTTCTATGTAGATGACTGTTTGAGAGCTGAGGATCGCCAAGATGCCTTGTTAAGTAATTTGTTTGAGGTTAAGGAGCTTTGCAAGAGAGCAGGTTTTACACTGACAAAGTTCAGTAGCTCGTGTGTGGAGGTTTTGTCATCCATCCCAAAGGAGTGGCACAGTAAGGGTATTTCAGGGTTTATAGATGGATCAGGGTCACATAAGACAAAGGCATTGGGAGTGCAGTGGGACTTGGCCACTAATGAATTGGGTGTCCAGACAGAGATAGTTTCAGTTCCAAGGACTAAACGTGGCTTGTTGTCCACCATAGCATCGATTTATGACCCCCTCGGCATATGGGCACCAATTTTAATTGAGGGGCGGATAATTGTGCAGGACTTGTGTAGACTGAAGATAGGCTGGGACATGGAATTGGACTCCGATACCACTGACTGCATTAGGGTGTGGGTGAACAAGTTGAGTCAGACTAGAGGGATGAGTGTGCCAAGATGCCTAAAGGTTATTGGGTGGGAGTCAGCTACCTTAGTACAGCTACATTTGTTCTCGGATGCAAGCATCATGGCTTTAGGAGTAGTGGCATACTTGCGAGCTGCAGATCAGTGGGGAAATGTATCTTGTAGATTCATTATGGGAAAAGCAAGGGTAGCGCCACTGAAGAATGTTTCAGTACCCCGCCTAGAGCTTAGTGCAGCTGTACTAGCCGTAAAGCTTGGAGCCACAATTCTGGCCATGATAGATTTCAAGGTGGATGAGGTCTATTATTGGACAGATTCATCAACTGTCCTGTGGTATATTAAGAATGATCAAGCAAGATACCAGACATTTGTGGCGAATCGTGTTTCTAAGATAAGGGATGGCAGTGATCAGAATCAGTGGAGATATGTTAACTCTGAATGGAACCCAGCCGACGATGCATCACGTTCCAAGCAGTCCAAAAGGTGGAGAACAGGGCCAGATTTCTTGTTGAAGGAGGAGTGTTTTTGGCCAACAGAGCCAGCTCACATGTCCAACAGTGTGGAAGGATTAGAAGTTAGGCGTGAGATAGGTCCCAAAAAGGCTCAAGTCTGCAAAACAATTAGCTCCAGGGTTGGGTCGGGCCATAGGCAGATGGGTTTGCATAAAATCATCCACCGCTACTCACAGTGGATCAGGCTCCTCAGAGCCGTGGGTTGGTTTATACTATTTGGTAGATATTTAATGTACAAACACAGGCAGCAGCTTAGCGAGCTAAATATACAATTGTCCACGCAAGTTATGAGCTTGGCAGAGAATGTGGTTGTCCAGGTGGCACAGCGTATTGATTATGAGGTAGAGATATCAAGTCTTCATAAGGGTAACACCATTAGGGTTTCCAGCTCCTTAAGAAGATTGAAACCAATCCTGAGAAATGGGCTGTTGTGCGTCGGAGGGAGATTATCACTGGCAAATATCGCCCCGAGCGAAAGGCATCTAATTATATTGCCATATAAGGGTCACTTGACTGACATGGTCATCCAGTATTATCATGAGCATTCCAACCATATGGGGATAATGTATGTTCTGGGTCTAATGAGGGAGAAATTTTGGGTGGTTAAGGGCAATGCAGCAGTGAGGCGTGTGCTAGGGAAATGCATCAAGTGTCGAAAGGCACATGGAAAGGTTATTGAGCAGCAAATGGCTGATCTACCACCCGATCGCGTGGAGGCAGGGAAGCCTCCCTTCTATCGCAGCGGGGTAGACCTTTTTGGACCATTCTTCATAAAAGGGGCAGAGCGCAGATAAAGCATTGGAGTTATATTCACCTGCTTGAACATGAGGGCCATTCACTTGGAAGTAGCTTCAAATCTCATCAGACTCATTCATTAACGCCTTCAGGAGGTTTTGGCCGTCGTGGACAGGTTAAGACGATTAGATGCGACTGCGGCACTAATTTTGTGGGATCACGGAAGGTTCTCGACTCCAGTTATGAGTTCTTGGGAGACAACAAGGTACGAAACAAGTTGCTCCAGGCTGGGGTGGAATTTATTTTCAATCCTCCAGGTGCCTCGCATTTTGGAGGAGCATGGGAACGATTGATAGGTACTGTGAGGAGAGTCCTAGATGTAGTCATGGGAACACAGCAGTTGGATTATGAAGGACTGTGTACTCTCTTATGTGAGGTGGAAGCAACAGTTAATAGTAGGCCACTTACCATTGTCACCTCACACAGTAGAGACCCAGCTCCACTCACACCAAACAAGCTTTTAAACATGGGAGATTCACCTGCAGGGTGTGACATCGCAACAGGTAGCTATTCTAGGCAGAGATGGAAGCAGGTGCAGTATATGGACGAGCAGTTCTGGGCACGTTGGAAATGCGAATACCTGTTGGGGTTACAACAACGACAGAAATGGTTCAAAGAGCGCCGGAACGTCAGGATAGGAGATGTAGTCCTTATGGTCAACGAAAACATAGCCCGCTGCCATTGGCCATTGGCTCGGGTAGTGCAGACAAAAGTAGGGGTAGATGGATTGGTTAGAATGGTGACTGTAAAAAGGGGGGGCAAAGATTATGACAGACCACTGTCGAAGCTTGTTTTAATTCTAGAGGAAGAGCGTGACCTAGTGGCCGATACCAAGCAATAGGTGTTGAAACCCCTTGCCGCCAAGAGGTTTCAAAGGGGCGGGTGTCGACGCGGGAAAAGCCTGGCATTTTTTTTTTCCTCGGCGCGACTGTAAACAACCATACCCAGCGTGGTCATAAACAGCCATTTTCGCAGCATAGGAAAGATTCGTAACTGAATTTCAGCTCACTTGATATAAGTGCATGGTCTTTTCCCACCTCAGAGTAAAATAAAAAAAAAAAAAAAAAAGATTTACAAATGAACAGGTCCCCTTGTTGGACTCTATAAGGATGATTTGGGATGCTTTACCTTTTTCCTTCCCCTCTATATGATGAAAAAAAAAAGAACCATTGGAACATCTCCCCCAGCTGCCCAGTCAACTGTGTGGGACCAAGGAAAGACCTTTTTTTTGAAAGCAGCCGCGGAGAGGAGCAGTCCACTTGTATGACTCGGGGAGAAAATTGAGTGATTGAGGAGGTAAGCGCCATTGTGCACTGAGATTTTTAGACTAAGAGGCGGGGTTGCTGCTGACGAATACCAATTAATAACAACAGAGCAGTAGATACAATGAAAATACAGAACTTGTTTGCCGAGTATTGTTAGAGGTCAGGTGCATAAAGTTAACAATGGCGTTCCCACTTCAGGAATGTATGAAGTCAGCAGGCCATGGGGGAACTGCGAAAGAAGGTCCTAACAGTGGGAAAGCAAACGATTTGGTAAGTAAAAAAGGGTATTATTTTGTTAGTTAAGAAATCATTATGGGTTATTTTGCCAAGAGATCGTCATAATTTGATAATGAATTAATGCATAAGAGGTCGTAAGGGGTTAGACTAGGGTGAAACGTGCACGTGGGCTGGGATAACGGACGGGTAGAGCTCGCTCATAGCATTTTCATTCATTGAAGAGTATGGCCATGCTTATAATGTATATTCCTTAAAAGATTCTATGTGCAACTTTAGTTATTTAATTGTTCTATGTGCAACTTTAGTTTAGTTGTTCTATGTGCAACTTAGTTATTTAATTGTTCTATGTGCAACTTTGGTTATTTAATTGTTCTATGTGCAACTTTAGTTATTTAATTGTTCTAAGTGCAACTTTAGTTATTTAATTGTTCTATGTGCAACTTTGGTTATTTAATTGTTCTATGTTCAATTTGGTTATTTAATTGTTCTATGTGCAACTTTAGTTATTTAATTGTTCTATGTGCAACTTTAGTTATTTGTAGTAAATGAATGAGAAATTGACAATGTAAGTTAAGTTTACCTGTCTCAGTGTAAAATGAGTTTTCATTTGATTAAAAATGCAGAATTGTCACTACTGTGAATATTTATGTTATGTTCATTTTCCAGTGACCGATTGCGATTGTGCTTGTAATAAAGTCAAGCGAGTGCCAGTCGATGTTTCAATTAATACCCACTCAGGGCCTTTTACACACACACACACACAAGTATATATGTGTGTGTGTGTGTGTTATCGATCGATCTATCTCCCATCTACCTATCTACATAACTTTATAAACATAAAACACACAAATATATGAGTGTATACTATCTCCCATCTACTTATCTACATATATACTTTAAAACATATAAACACACAAATATATACATATATGTATATATACAATACATGTACATACACACACACATATACACACACACACACACATATACACATATACACACATATACATATATACATATATATATATATATATATATATATATATATATATATATATATATATATACATATATACATATATATATATATATATATATATATAAAGATAGGCATAAATAAATTATGGCAATAAATAAATGGAGTTTAATAGACAAAGTTTCGTCTAACTTCAAGATGACAGCATCTTTGAACAAATGCGAGATGTGAAGTCGAAACAGAAA
>NC_089781.1:73400087-73405087 GCF_040412425.1 Macrobrachium rosenbergii | reverse complement strand
AGACCAACCTTCGGTGAAATACAACGTTGCCATATTGGAAAAACATATCAACATCAAAACATTGAAACCAAAATCGATTTTCCGATCTCACGAGTTTAGACGACATTTTGAAGCCTCAATACCACCAGATTGAGAGATTCTCCGTCAATATTGTGGTGATAAGATGAGGAATCATGTTGTCGGAAACTGAAACGGAAACTAATAAAATGAAACTGTTGATTGAAAGAAGCGTTGATAACAACGCCAATCATGAATTGTGTCATTTCAAACAAACAGCTGGTAGAAATCTAATTTGCCTTAGGCTACGGTTTAAATCTTGGTTTATTTCCTGGCGGAAGAACAGTGTTCCTTGAAATAACTAAAGGATGTGATTTGGAAAATATAGTGATTTAACGAATGAAGAAGTTAAACATTCTAAGTGGAGCATTTATGGAAGTATGAAAAAATCAGACACCACAAACGTCCCCAAAAGATTTATCCATTGATATTATTGAACTTTTGAAAAAGATAAAAATATACATATTACAAAAGGTGATAAATCAGGCGCCCTTGTAATTTTAAATAACCGGAATATTCGAAAAAATGCAAAATCTTTTAGACGATGATAATACATAGTGTGAATTCAATAAGAACCTATAGACAATGTGAATAGTGGTTTCCAATAAGAAAGGAAAAACCGTTAAAGGCTCCGAAAGCCTTATAAAGCCGGTGTGTGGTATCCTGGCCATCGCTACCATACATGTATGGTACAAAAAATCACAATAGAAACTCCTGTGGACAATTATCAGTTCAGTTGGTTCCGCATCATACCCCCTCAGAAGCACTTGTAGATATTCTCAACCCATTAGTGGTACCATCTCAAATGCAAATATCAAGAATAATGGGACCTGATAAATAAACTAAATAGTGTAGAGATTAATAGTGAATCCAGGCTTGTAAGTTTTGATGTTGTATCACTATTCACAAAGGTGCCAATAGATGATCTGATGGCGTTTTTATCTGAATTGTTAGAGAACACACAGCTGGATATCCCATTTTCTAAAAGTACTTTAATTGAACTGATTAAATTATGTAAAAGATTGTAAATTTGAATTTAATGGTAAATTTTACCACAAAATTTTGGTATGGCAATGGGAACCCTCTATCCCCAGTGTTAAGTAACTTATATATGGAATTTTTTGAAAAGAAGATATTAAACAACATAATCCCAATGTAATGTAACATGGTTTAGGTATGTTGACGACATAATTTGTGTATGGCCAGGGAACCAAGATGTAAAAATTTTTGCCAAGTTAAATCAATTAGTACCATCAATTAAATTCACGATGGAAATGGAAAAAATGATGGGTGCTTACCGTTTTTGATGTCCTAATACGAAGAAATAGTAGTGGGTTTAAAGATAGTGTATAGAAAACCCACTAATATTTCTTCCTATGTGCATTTCCTATTCTGGACAAAGCAATAAGGTTAAAAGTCAGTGTTTTCTATCTATGTTTTTAAGTTTAGCATTACGGGTATGTAGCCCTGAATATATTGATGATGAAATAGATAAGATTAGGAATGCAGGCAAAAATTGAAATATCCTGATAGTGTATTAAAACAGTGCATATGAAGTGGCAAAAAAGACTATGTATCAAAATCAGAAAGAACCTTACAACACAAAAATTTGCTTGTTCTGCCTTATAATAATAGTATGAAAGATATCCTCATCTTCTTAAGAATTTTGGTGTCAATGTCGCATTTAAGAACAATACAACAATGAAAAATGTACTTATCAAGAACTCCCAGACAATAAAAGGTGTGTATAGAACAATACAAACAAAAAAAGAATTCTGGTTTTATAAGAAATATAATATCTGTACTATCTATCTATCTATCAACTATAAAAGGATTGTATATTATATATATATATATATATATATATAGCTATATATATATTATAATATATATAATATATATATATAAATATATATATATATACAAGATATATACATATATATATATATATATATATATATATATATAGTAATATATAGGATATATATATATATATATATATATATATATATATATAATATATATATATATATATACCTGAACGGGTAAAAACTGGATATTAAACATCTGTAGCTTAATGACTGTATATAAATCATGGTGAAGTGATAAAAATTAATTTATATATATACAAACATTATATATATATATATATATATATATATATATATATATATATATATATATATATATATATATATAATATATATATATAAATATATTTCTGAATGATAAATATATGGATATATATATATGTGTAAATTTCAGGAACTAATTGTGTAAATTTCAGGTACTACTTGTGTAACTTGCTACTGAACGATCGAAGGCAATGAAAAAGCCGAAGTATGGAAAGAGAGGAAAAGCTATAGGTATCACAATTGAGGTGATAATGTACGGTGGTATTAGGGAGAGTAGTTGACCAGATAGAGTAAGGTGTCTGAATTATGAAGGTTCCCGATGGAATGAGTTAAATGTGATAGAAAAGACTGCAAGAATTACAGGGCAAAACATCACTCACAAGCAGGAATGGTAGGATTCTGATTGAAAAGTAAGATGAAAGATAAAAAAAAGGAAATGGGATGAATTATATGGGCTCACATAAGGCAGATATATCTGAGCTTCAAGAAGAATTATTAAAGTCTGAATAGATTGCCATAAGGTGGTGAGTTTTTGCAACGGACTTGAATTATCACCACCTGAATTATCCAGCATCCGCAACCTTGCAAAGAGGTGTAAGACTGATACTGAATATAAACACTTCAAAATTTCTTACGTCTTCTCCACAAAAGCTAGCAGTCTTCGAATTGCTCTTTGTAAAAATGGTTGTTCCGAAACTGAATAACCAAACTACCTCCACCCTCTATACCTGGCATAAAACACGAACTTGTTTCTATTACTCCAGTCACTTGTCTTCCTTCCTCCACTGGAAATGATATTTCAGTTTGAGTTTTCTTGGTGCTCTTTTAATTTACTTGCTATTGTTATTGTGTATTTTTAAATGCTTACTTTATGGACATTTTATTTTATTGTAACTTTCAGCTTGAAACTGGGGCTGGTCCCCGAAACGCTGCATCAATAAAACTATGCTAGTGTGAAACGGACGTCTGCATTGAAACCATTTCCACTATACATATATATATATATATATATATATACAGTATACTGTATATATGTATATATAGTACTGTGTATATATATATATATATAACATATATATATGCATACTTTCATGATGTTGCCTTGTAATGTGTATATCATCCCATAGTTTTGATAGATTTACTCTTCTATTCATCATGTGTCATGTGTAATAATAATAATTGTTGAAATGTCGTATGTAGGTAGTATCAGATCTCAAAAGAGTTAGTGATTTAGATAACTCAACAGCGTAGTAGCGGGAGAGAGAGATTCGAGTTTTAGACCAGGTATGCCATCTGTCACCAGTTAAGGTAAGAGATCACTTTGTTTTGATTCATGTGTTGACAGGTTGGGAATAGCAATCGAGTAGTGTTAAGATTTCTGTAAAAGCTTTGTCCCATATGAGAAGACGAAGGATTTCGCAATGCTACATATATTGTTCTAATTGCATCCCATACAATTTTCTGGTAAAGACATGTACTTTTGAGAAATGCAAACATGTTGCACTGACGCACATGGCAATTGCGTCATGTTTAAGATTACATTGCTCTGATCACGTATTGTTCTGATCATGTTCCGTATGATTTATTTCTTTTGTTCAAATCATGTATGCCATTTTGAGAGTAAGAGTACATGTCTCGATCGATTATGTCATGTTTTGTAAGACTGTAGTTCAAAACACTTTGCCTCCTTCTTCTAGAACTTTCTCTCATAACTCGTTCCCAAATGCCTTAATGGCATCATCTGGTTGTTTCGTTTCCTACTGGAATCCAAAAATCTGTTCATTCTGATTTCGGAGACTGTTCATAGTGCTCTCTCTCTCTCTCTCTCTCTCTCTCTCTCTCTCTCTCTCTCTCTCTCTCTCTCTCTCTCAATTATTAATGTAAAGTGTTAGTGTGGTCACTAGTATTAATCTAAGCTTTTGAGATCTGAGTGTAGGAAAAGTGTATACGAACTGTAATGGTGCATGACAAAAAAGTGTTTTGTGAATCGAAAGCAGCTACAAGTGATTTTGCAAAGGTTTTCACAAGCTTGTGTAAGGTTAAGTGAAGTTTACTTATTACCACCATGGTATCATATGGTATATTAGGGAAATTTTGCCTTAGCAAAATTATTATTGATAAATCTTTTGTGTATTTTTGTGAGTTCTTGTGTTTGCAATCTCTTGAGCTTTCACATTTTATATATTGGTGATTTAACATTTATTTACTTAGCATTTTAAATATTTCTTGATAATTTAACACTACATAATTGATTTAATTTTCATTTATTAAGACTTTTTTTCAAATCTTGAATAATTCTTGATAGTTTAAATTTTGCTTGATTAATTTAATTTCTTGATAAATTAAAGTTTAGTCATTTAGTTTTGCTTAATAATCTAACTCAAGGATTAATTAAAGTTTGTGTTTTCAAGTAATAGTAAATTTTTCAGATTGTGAATTCTAATTATAAATTCTCAATTCAAAAATATATTTTTGTATTTAAAAATTTTTAAAAACATTGTTTCATTTATTGACCACCAGCGAATAGGATTAATTGTGCGCATAATACAAAGTGACAAACATGTTTTGTTCCTTTAATTTTGCTGAAGTGAATTAAGACCAGGGAAACAGTTAAAGTTATTCGATGGAGTAATGCCCTTATATTCTAGTATATTTCTTGTTTAACTGTTGTTACCTCACACTTATTTTGAAAATCTTAGTTTGATTTTTCAAGTGATTAATGAGCTTTTTAAGGGATCACTGTTACCTTTAGAGCACTCAGTCGTAATTTTTATTGTTATGAGAGTTCAGGTATTTGGCTGAAGAGAG
>NC_089781.1:73372587-73397587 GCF_040412425.1 Macrobrachium rosenbergii | reverse complement strand
ACATATAGTGAACATCAGATCTTTTTTTATACACTCCATATTCTGCTGAATCATTGAAATTATATTAAATGAATAAACATTTTCAATTTCAACGGACAAAAGACTAGATTCCCTTTTTTCAAATGATACCGTCTATAAATAAACACCAATTACTGACTTCATGAACTGACACCACTCGTCAGAGAATACATTCCGCGATTTAAGATCAGGGCACTGACACATGACTGATGCAGAAATAAATCATAATATTAAAACAACCCGATGAGAAATCTGACAAAATATTATACAGCACTACATATATACCAGCCGTTCAATTGCACTTTACTGAATTCTGGATCTGAATCAAAACCAGAGTTTGGTCATTTTTTCGTTTCATTTTCAAGTATTTTCCATAGTCTTAACGGTTTAAAACATTAAGTGGAAATTAAATTTTTCATTCAATGAAAAATATAAAACGTGAATGCATATTTTTTAGCAATATTTTCAAGAAAAACACGCCCCGAGGACGTTATATGCACATACACACACACATATATGTGTGTGTGTGTGTGTCTCGTGCTCAGCTCTATAGTGAATCCTGTACCTTTCTTAAAACGAATACCAAATATACTGACCAGGGGTTTATTAATAAAAACACAACATCACATTTAAAAGAATTCTACATATTGGTTCACGAATGTTTTCCAGTGCTATAAAATCACATCGATGCTATAGCTAAATTACAGTAATATCAACTGAAACTAAAATGTTATCTGTAACCTTTTATTTTTAGATTCTATCTAGTAAGATACTTAATTTTCGAAATGATAATATTGTGATTGCATCTCTAATAGTTCCACAAAAACAGACTGGGAGAAGTAATAATATGTTAGAAAAAATAATTGTTTCCTGAACTGAAGATTAATTACTTTAACTTTCAGCCACTGTCAGGAAGGTCAACGTATTTTCCGAAATACTCGAAAGGACTTCAGTTCAGGAGGAATGTGAAGAGTGTTGCAAACAATGGCTTTTACTAAAAGCTCTGATGGAGTCCCAAACTTTTAAATACCGCGTATTACTCACTTAATTTTACTAGTAAGAGTCACGAATTAGATCACCTTTTTATATCATCAGTTATAAAGTGAATAGTAACAAATAACTCCCGCTAGTGTAAGGGATGGAAAACGAAAACTGAATTTGAAACAGGTAATCCTTGGAAAAATTCCCAAAATTTCGGTTTTACAATGAAACTGATATTTAAATATAAATATTGTTGTAAACTGTTTCCTCGTTGCACGTTTAAATTAAAAAGGTTTCTTCATAATATCACTATTTAAAATGTCCTTCATACTTCCCCAAGTTTCTATAAAGCTTATCAGTAGCAATTCTACAAAAATTTAATGTGATAATGTTTTACCGATTCTATTTAACAAAATGTTATCATATCTGGCGCAGAGCCTCATACACACGCAGAATGCAAACAGAAAATGATCAAGCACATTCAAATTCCAGACGCAAGTTAGACCATCAAACAATTAAGACTCAAGTTCAGTAGTTTGACAACGTAACGTTATCATAATAAGTAAATGTCTTTCTTCCAGTTTACTTAAGAAACATTTAACCATTGGCAAATGAAGTTTCTATTCAATTAAATTTTATCAACTCGCATCAGACTCAGCTCAGATTTCCTTGGAATTTCCGAAGTTCTTTATCCCAATATCTATCAGTCTTTGTATTTATTTTCCAAAAGGCGCAAGAGAAAGTTGATGAAAGATATTTTTACTTATTGTTCGGAGTTCTGAATGGAAATTTCGATTTCGGTTTCTATTTTTTTCCCCGCAATTCATTCAGATTTTGAAAATAATATAATGCTGAGAAAAGTTAAATTTCCCAGAGAAATGAAGGTGGAAATCCAATAACCTTAAGGGATAAAGATATGGGATTCGAGCTCTTAGGCTTCGTAATCTTCAATTTTAGTAGACGATAATGATGATCATTTATCTTTTTGTGGTGAATACAACAGATCTCCCCCGCACCGGTGAGAGCCAGAAATCAAAGTAATAAAAATAGATTATAAAAGTAATAAATGGAATGAGGATAAGCTTAATCTATCGTCCACACAACTCTCTACTTTATTTTAAAATGTGACAATCCACATGAACAAATCATTCATCCATCCATTCGCTACTCAGGGATCCTTCAACGGGAAACTATGAATGCAGCAACTCTCAACCAACTACGGCCATCAAAACCTTGTAAAACGGTGGACTGTAGAAAAGTGTGCAAATTCAACATCAAGACCATATCAGTAATATGTGGCAATATAAAATAATTACGATGTACCACTAATTTTCGGGAGAGGGTCGATTTTCGAGTGTTTCTTGCTAGTCCTTAGAAGGGTGTTTCTCAGGACCTTCAGACGTCATCACCTGACGTCATCTCATCTCTTGTAATGACAAACAGTATCGTCCCCAAAAATAGGAAGGAGAACAGATGGCAATAGCATGAATGAAACGCCACAGTGAACTGCAAATCCTCAAACAAAGCTTTGGGAGAAACTAATGTGTCATTTTCCAAGCGATAGGAGACCAGAGACTTTGTTGGAAAACTTAAACTAGGAACAGTAATCATTAATAATTGGGTTAAAATTTGATCGTCTTCCCATAGCCTTCCTAAGTGGGAAAAAAACTGTGCAAACGTTCTTTAACTGCTTATACCGCAAGTAAATTAAAAACTGACAAATTCACACGTAGTACCCAATAACTACGGACGTGAAAAAAAAAAATGCATATCAGAGAACAAGACAAATGGGAAATTCTCGACAACACTGAGAAAAAGCTACCTACCACCAAAGTAATATACCAGACAATTAACTGTTGTAAATATGCATATATATTACAAAATTTTCACACGTGAATTATATAAACACAAACAGTATGTATGTACCTATACATATAAAACTAGTATCCTTAGGCTTTCCAAAAAAATTAAAATTGTATGTATGTATGTATGTATGTATGTATGTATGTAAATGTATGTATGTATGTATATGTATGTATGTATGTATGTATATAAAATATATATATATATATATATATATATATATATATATATATATATATATATATATATATATATATATATATATATATATATATATATATATATATATATATATATTATGTGTGTTTTTTTATTTTTATATCTTTCTTGTTATTGTGTTGTATTTCTTTTTCGTTTTTAGTCTTTTCTCTAGTCTCATTTGCATTTTGCTGAAACTAAAAACGACATTTCCCTTCACTGAAAACTTTTGATTTAAAACAGTATAAACTTCATGAGATGGATAAGTGGACGAGATAATCAATAATAGTTTTAATGTGTTATCTGCATCCCTGATCAGCCTTTACATTTATACATAAATCTCTCAAATTTTCTTAAGAGTTAAATGCAAATCAATTGTGACCTTACATAAAATGACTTTTATTATACCCAACAGAGGGTAAGCAATTAAATGACAGTGTCTCAGAGGATCTCAGTGACATATTCGGGGCACAAGGCTCCTTACTAACTTACTAAACGGAGAACAGCCGAATAATTTCCAAAGCATTTGAATGAATTTGGAAAGGAAACAAACTTTTTATATGAAGCATTTCGTCAAAACCGTAAAATGAACTATATATTTAAAACAAAATTAAAATAATTTAGGCTTTGCAGAAAGACAAGACATCAGTCATTACAACTATACTTGCCAAAAGTTGGCGGTGATGGCCCGCTCACTTCATTTAGTTCGAGTCCTTATCCGTATTTTCATAGAAAATATTTTGATATGATATAATCCTTTCCATTTCCTATGTGAAATGTTAATTATTGGAGAACTAGAGTTAGAAATTCTTTCATAGAATTAAAATGTCGTTCGGAGTAGGAAAAAAGAATTTATATATATTACAGGAAATCGATGCCGAAGAAACAAAATTATTGTCGAATGTAAACAATTCGTTATTTCAGGGCATTATGTTATGTACGAGTTGAATAAAAACAAATAATACAAGCCATGTTTCATAACTTATATACTGTCGGTTGCATACCTATAAATATGCTATATGATTATATGAATCATAAGACACCATAAAATATGCATGATGGCAGTGGGGAGGCGAAATGTCCAGATAAACAGCCGCTCAGTGATCAGCTGATTCTGACAGCTTGCTATCGTAGACAACTTGACTGAGTAAGTCAGTTTGCCATCGGTATATTTTGCTACAGATAACTTTACGTTCCGGTGTGTTATAACACAGTTTAACAATCTTTTTGGATCGGAAACTTGCTGCAATTACATGTAAATATATTTAGGTAAAAAGAAAAGAAAAGAAAAAAAAAAAAAATATATATATATATATATATATATATATATATATATATATATATATATATATATATATATATATATATATATATATATATATATATCTTGATACATCAAACATTTAATTGATTCAACAAAAGATAAAAATTAATTCGTCAATGGTACTTTAAACATTTCATTTAAGTACAGCTATTACTTCAATCATCGCTTTCTGACTCCTCACTGTCACTGGTGATGTTTATATTCAATTCTTCAATTAGATGGTCACGTGCTATATCACTTCTTCTATAAATATCCTCCACTTCTCTTGTGTGATGCATACATGACCTCCAGTCCTCTGCTGTTACTCTATTGCACGTTCAGTTATATGTTCAACATTTGTCACAGTCTGATTTTGATTTGAATTGCATATCTTAGCCTCATTTTTTATTTGTGCCCGAATCAATTCTATGGGGTTGAATTCGCAATGATAAGGAGGAAGTCTAAGTACCTTATGGGTAGCATCTCGAGCGATTTTGTCAATTTCATACTCCTGTAGGTACTTGTGCTGCTTTACCACATCAAGCAGTTCGCATTTGGTAAAAGAAGGGTCATGAGCTATATTGTGTTTGGTTAACCAGGAAACAATTTCCGCTTTCTTTGAACTGCTGACAGGTGCTTTTTTGATATTTTGGAATGATATGAAGCATTATCTAAGACAATGAGAGACCGAGCTGGAATGTTTGCCAGTAACTGTGTTTGAAACCATGATAGGAAGCATGTATGATTCATAATGTCATAGTAATCGCCCTTATTACCATTTTTCGGTCGAAACATTAGCAATCCTCCAGGTACGAATCCATTTTCTCCCCTAGCATGCGCTATGATAAATCTAGCTCCTTTTCCCGTTTTCACTCTTGGACCAACAATTCCATCGGGTAATGTCCAACATTTGTTCACACACACTTTTTGACTGACCCATGTTTCATCCGCGTACATACATTTCTGGTCTTGGAGTGTCGGATTTTCTGTTTTCATCAATAAGTCTTAGATATTTATTTCTTGCAAGAACAATATCGTTCCTTTCCATTAACAACTTCCTGCCACTTTCAACCTTTTTATAGCGAAACCCAATTTCCTTGACAAGCTTGAGAAGGGACGTATAAGTACCAGGGAAATTCACAGGTGACTCCACCTTTTCCAATAATTTCTCGACAGTTGGAATTTCCTCTCTTTCGTAGAAAGCCGTTATCTCCCGGCGTACACAAGGATTATGAAAATTATCCAAAGCTCCCACTCATTACTGGTGATGTTCTGGTCCTAGGGGGTGGGGAGTACATTTCTCCACGCTTGTGTTGTTGCTTTATTCGCTGAATGGAGCTGATAGATATTCCCGTTGCAGCAGCAGTCCTTTTTAAAATATCTTCGCATTCCTGATCATGTTGCTCACGGAGCAATACGTTTGTCTTTCAAGAAATTCTCTATCACTGAAGTCAAGACACTCCTCCTTTATACTTCAGTGTTTCTTTTTATTCTAAGGTTAGCTCGGTTAACTACTGCGTTTGAAATTCCCTCCAATTTCAGTAACTGGCTATTCAAGTGATCATTTTGCCCCCCTACGTAAGACGCATGTTTTTTAAGCATTAACATGTTATTTGGGCACTGAGACTACTATATTCGTTTTATATAGCATCTCCGTATTTAAATGACTTTAATGATCGGCATGATTTTGACCTATCTTTTATATATTTAACGGATGTTGAAGATAAATGAATCAGACTGCATTCGAAAAGTGTAAAATCCTTGACTTTGAATGATTTGAATTATAATGTAATCATAGTATTCTCAAATTAATCAGAGGTGTTAATAATTTGAGTTCCTTTTTCTTTTCTTTATAAACTATAATTGTAAGTCTAAATAAGTCTAAAACTATATGAAATAAACAAATATATACATAAAATAAATACTGAACACTTTCAAAATGTTATTCTATGTTCTTTAACTTTCCAACGGTCAAATAAAGGACGAAGAATATTCTGCTGGTTGTTAGGCTGTTTGTTCAAAATATCCCGCACGCCCTCCATTCTATTTCATCACAATTTTCAACCGTGGACCTTCAAATTTATCCATCAATCTGCATCACAGTTCATTTACTTATCAGCTAAGTAACTGCAGGTCGCGAAACGCAATCCGATACTATTAGGGACGACTGTAAACTGATGAACATTATATTTATACATAAATATCTGCACACAAGCGCACATTGCGTGCATTCCGAGTGGTGTACACTACGGGAATAAACATATCCAAAACAATGACATAGCATTTTAAGTGCAGTTATTTTTGCTTATATCCAGTTTTATTCGTAAACTTTCCTTTCCATGACGGACTCAATTAATACTAAAAATGTATACGGCTTCTCGTAAACTTTCTGAACGGAATAAAAACAGAGGGAAACGCTAAATGTTGGCTTACCGAAGTGGTAACATGCTGATGAACTTCAGCTATTAAGACAATGGACACTCATCCATAATGAGAAAAAAAAAAAAAAAAAAACCAGGGTGGGGAATCCAGTGTAATTTTCGAACAACCTGGCATTTTCTGACAGCTATATTCAAGGCCACTCGTCCTGCCCAACCCCCATGCCTTTTTTTTTCGGTCTTATAAAAGTACCCCAGAAAAAGCTATCTGTCTTGCTTTGAAAATTGCACATAGGAAACAAGACAGATGATTCATCTATACTTCTTTAAGCTGGAAGGCCTTCTAGCACTATTTTTTAACAAAGACGAAGCATTCGTATTCTTGTGCCAAAAGAGCGATGTTAATTCTCCTTTCTAATGCAGTTTGCTCAGGTATTAATTCCGCAGACAATTATCACTTGCTTTTTCACCAAGGTCATATTGACTGGTTGGGGAATTTGGTTCCATAAGCTAATAGTACAATACGGCTAGATTCGACTAATACTCTTATTCAGAAGAGCATTCGAATGTAAAAAAAAAAATAATGTTCTATTCTATATAAATATGTAAAACTACTATTTCAATTTGAGATTTTCAATAAAAACATACACTTCTAATTTCTAAGATTTTGTTTATAAACAATTCATTTGTATAACGAAATAAAATTTAATTACAATTAATGAATTACTAAATACCTTGACTAAAAGAGTAAAACTACTGAAATCGTACATGTACAACATTAACATTCTTTATGAAATCAAAAGGTTTGATACCCAAGGACCATTTTAATGAATAAACCATAAATTTCAGTCGATACTGGGCCCACTAATGGCCATGTCTAAAAAAAAAAATATACTCAAAAACAGTCCCTCAGATGTTAAGGCCTTCTCAGATCAGCAATATCCTTTTATCATCTTTAACAGCCACTTAGTGTATAAACGAGGTCAATTTCCAGGAATGGAATACAGGATAAGAAAAAGTCCAGAATGACGTCAAAATAGCTTCCACCATTTAAAGTAATTTAATTGGAAGGAAAAAGACTTAATACTTACTCATTTGCAATTAGGGCGAATAGGCCAATTATTCTTGGGGAAGACAGGGTTAATTTAATGCTTTTGACAGAAAAAAGGTGATGATTTACTATTTTCCCTTCTTACTCTGACTTATTACACTGATTATCGAAAAGTTATTATTCTTGTAAATAGGCATCAGCATTGATTAAATGCACGAAGGAAAGTATATAAAAATGATAGGTAAAAGAGAAAGAACGTGGGCTGTAAAGAATAATGAAAATATATATATATATATATATATATATATATATATATATATATATATATATATATATATATATATATATATATATATATATATATATATATGAATATAAGGAGGCCCATAAAACACTATTTAAACATTGCAACCCATATATTTCAGGCATTTGCTTCTGTGCCCCTGTTCACTGGTAGAATATGGACAGATGAAATGTTACACGGTATATATACAAAGCATATATAGGTGTGGCATTAAGTCTCCGATGGTATGCAGGTGACCGTTTCCTAAGGAGGAGAATAACCAATTCCCTAGTGGTTTTTGGCCTCATTAACTCCCGTTTGGCGACAATTCTGGAGGTCATGTTTCCTGGGACACCTTAAGAAGCGGTCTGAGGATTAAAGCGTCGATGTCGTCCACTTTCCAATGTCCTCCTGACAAGTTCATATTGTTGGTTTGATTGATGATAGCAGATTCCAGCATCTTTCTTTTGTACGGACAGCTACTTTTGAAAACCAGCTCCGCCCCCCCAGTTTATGGAATGGCCAGTATCTCTGATATGTAGGAAAATCCTCAAACTCTCCAAAGCATATCTTACCGACCTTTTGTTCTCTATTATTCTTTGCGAGAGTGATCTACCAGTCTCCCCTATGTAAATCTCACTACAGTTGCTGCATGGTATCTTGTAAACTCCAGTTTCTTCCCCTTTGTTATTTAAGTATACGTTAATGAGCGAGCTCCCGATGGATTTGGGATAATGGAAGATGAAAGGATTGTTAGACCTGAGTTGTTCTGTGGCTTTTTGGATGTTTCGTCGTATGGAAGCTTTATTTTGTTGTTAAAATATATTTGTCTGTTGTGAGTGGGACCTTTGTAGTATATTTTATTCGCTTTGTTGATAACCACCTCGATAATTTGGGGTGGGTAGAGCAGTTGCATTAGGTGTTGGCGGATCGTGTTGAATTCTTTGTCTAGGTACCCATTTGAACATATTCTAAGCCCCCTGAGGAATAAGTTGCACCTGCCAAGATCTTTACGGAGACATCGTGGTAGCTTAAGAAATGAATATAGGAAACAGCGAAAGTGGGTTTCCTATATACTGTGAAGGCATACCTGTTCTGTTCTCTTATGATCAGTACATCTAGGAACGGCAATTTCCTTCCTTTTCCCATTCTGTTTTGAATTTTATAGTCGGAACTAGCGAATTTAGTCTATTAAAAATTCATTAAAGTCTCCCCAGCTATTGTCCCAGAAAGTAAAAATATCCATCTATTTATCTAAGCCAGATCATATTGCGGGGTTTGATGGACAACAAAAGTTCTGTTTCAAGAAATATTCCATGTACAAGTTTGCTAAAAGGGGTGATAGGGGACTTCCCATGCTACAGCCAAATTTTTGTTTTGTTGTCCATTGAAGAAAACCTCCTTCTCACGGTTAGTCATAATTTTGATAAGTTTTAAAGTTTTATCTATTCCAAAGAGGAAAATGGTCTTCATATGTGTTGTAACTTCCTCTCTAAGAAAGACAAATCGCTGGACAAGATACGAGACTTTAGAAACTGATGAACATCCATTTCTGGTTTTTAGAAGTTGTTTGAAGGGAGACATAAACTAAAGATCGAAATTTTTGTAGAACTAAGCATGAAAAGCAGAAAAATCAGGATGAGAAGGTTCGAGAAATACGGTGATAACAGCCTGACAACGTTTTGAAAATTTGCCAGTTATGAAAGATGTCCTGCCGATATTCTCAGCTAAAGGAATCCCATCTTTATTGTTTTTTTCGATAGGTCATAAAAAATAGGTAAAAAGGGAACTTTGATTTAGTCAAGAACATTTCTGGCAGACTCCTAAGTCCTTATTGATGGTTCTGACTGATTTGTTAGGATTGGCCTTAATTTGTTGTGGGAACTTTCGTTAATTTGTCATAGATTTCATCAAATTTGTAGAAGCTTGAACTTTAGATAAGAACAAAAACTATTTTCCCGTCTTTTTTTTTTGTGCCATGATGGGCCCCCTTTAGGTAAACAGAACTCGTGATTTTGGAATCTTTTATGGAGGCCCAATTTTTTTGTTATTTTGCTCCAAAATACAAGCAAAAAGATTTGTAAGGCAGACAAAGGGGGTGGTTGTCATAATTGATGCCGTAAATGTTTATTAAAACAACTAGAAAATGAAAATTACATATGACCTGGTTTTAGAGCAAAAAACCAAGATTTAAAACGGGTACATTCTTTTAACAAAAAGTGAAGGATGGTTAGAGATTCAAAAATCCACGAGAAAACCAAGAAAAGAATTAGAACTAATCATGTAAAAATTATCAAAATGGTCCAGAGATCCTGTTATACCCTTTCTAGGAACCCTAAGATCCACATCAAACATGCCAACACCTAACCCAACTGCTCCACCGACAAGATCACCGCAGAGGAGGCTGGAGAAAAAGCGAATCCAAATATAATACTAAAATGGTCCCACTTAGTAGACAAATAGATTTTAAAACATAACATAAACGTGATAGACGAATCATCCAAAATTAACGTAAAACACTGCAAATTTGCAAGTTTGGATATAACATTATCCCAAATCACTAACGTACCAGTAAAGACGACGATGGAAATAATAAAAAACAATATGGAGGAGGGGTTATACAAGATACATAGATCATGACGTTTTAATAAAACTGCCTAACTCGGCCCTCAGCGTTAATGTTTTTCAAGTGGGGCGAAAACCATTATGTACAAAAAAATGGCGTGGCCATGGGTTCAAGTCTTTCACCAATTTAGCTGATATCTTTATGGAATGGTTTGAAAAGGAAGAAATCAAAGTAAATAAAGGGAACTTAAATATCGTAAAATGGGTAAGATACGTGGATGACATCTTGATCATTTACAAGGAGAAAGGGAACATCTAAATACAAATTTTTAGAAAACATAAATAAACTAAATGAACACAAATTCACATTAGAAGAAGAAAAGGAAAAGGGAGAATTCCTTGGAAGGCTGTCCTGGTCAGGAGTCAAAAATTTAAAATTCAAGGTATATAGGAAGAAGACACACACCAATTCATTTCATACATTGGT
The DNA here is from genome assembly GCF_040412425.1 of Macrobrachium rosenbergii. Classification (NCBI taxonomy): domain Eukaryota; kingdom Metazoa; phylum Arthropoda; class Malacostraca; order Decapoda; family Palaemonidae; genus Macrobrachium; species Macrobrachium rosenbergii. The sequence continues at coordinate 73,386,460 of NC_089781.1, read as the reverse complement.
TCTCCAGTCATAGGAAACAAATAAAATAGGATTAATGACAAAAATTGGAAATCAAGGCTTATAGGATTATGCAGTCCCAAATTTTTTTAGACAACAGTTGGATTACAGAGGAGAGTTTTGTGGTTCATTAGGCTACCCAAGATTTGTGGAGAAGCTGACATATCAAAGCAAGGAAAAAATTCTATTTTGTGGGAGAGGGAAAGGATAGAAAAATGGAACATTTGGTAGGAAAGAAAATGATTACAGTCCCGGACAACAACTCTATTGCACCCATCAACAGGAAACTAAATAATTTAAAATTGATAGGCAGCTACAAAAAAACACCATTAGGAATAAAAAAGTTAAAACAAAAGTCATGGAATGAGTTTAGAGGGGAGGTTTATAGAAAGCGTGTCTAGACTGTGAAGAAGGGTACTTTGCTTTCTGGCAAATCATGTAAAAGCGAATCTGTTGAACAACATCTGCAGAACATAAAGCATTATAATCAGACGTCGGCAGTTGCAAACACTGTTGGGAAAATGATCACAGAATAGACAGGGAAAATATGAGTTTTCTCGTACAGGAACACCAACAAAACATCTAGACTGGTTGTAGAAAACATTCATAACTATCGCCAACAACATTGTGGCAGGGAAAATGGAAACAGTGAAGACAGCATATCTAGAAAAATCATATACTCCACAGTAGAAGGAAACGAAGAAAAAACGGGAGAACGGACGTTTGACGGTCACCTGTTTTTTAGGGATCAGAATCACCAACCTCAAGAATTCAGGCTGAGGTACACAGGAAGAACTAGGCGATTATAAAGTAAAATACCCAACACAGAGATTAAATAAATACCTGTTCTGAATCACTTCTGTTTTTGTACGGATACTTGATAATGAGGACTGTTTGTTCAAGAAAGCTGTAACTTTTTGAATAAAACTCCATTAGATACCATCCAGTTTGAATGTGGTTCTTTTAGTAATATATATATATATATATATATATATATATATATATATATATATATATATATATATATATATATATATATATATATATATATATATATATATATATATATATAATTTCATTATATTGCCTTGTAATATATATATCCTCCTATAATTTTGACATAATTACATTTTTTGTAAACATGTGTTTTACTTTTTCATGTGTAATGATAATGTTGTTGAAGTGTCATATTTAGTTTGGCATCAGATCTCAAAAGAACTTGATTAAGTTACTTGATAGCGTAATTTAGAATTGTTATTATAATTTTAATAGTAACGTAATTTAGAACGAATATCTTTCTTGGTAAAAGCGTAGTATGTGAACACGTGTGTGTCCAGGAAGGGCTTGTTTCATTTCAATTGTCATCAGTTCAGATAAGAGTGAGCGCTTTGTTTTGGGTTAGCGATGACAGATTTGCAAAACAAACGCCGATTCGTCCCATACGGGCTCAAGACGAGTGATTTCATGTTGTTACATGCGTTGTTTGAGTCACGTATGCCACTTGGAGAGAAAGAATACGTGTCCTGATCAATTACGTCATGTTTTGTAAGATGCGTTCAAAACGTTTTGCTGGGATGACGTAACTTTCCTTCTAGAAGCTTCTCCATTGTATCTCGCACCCAAAACGCTTTAATGACGTCACCTCCCTGCTTCTAGAACTTTTGTATCTCGTACCCAAAATGCTTTAGTGACATCACGTAATTGTTTCACTGTTACTGGAATCCTAAAATCTATTTCATTCTGATTTCTGAGACCTGTCGATTTAGTTCCATCTCTCTCTCTCTCTCTCATTCCTAATTAGGAAGAGATTACTTTTTAACGTAATTTTTGTGGTCACTTTTAACATTAACTTTTGAGATCTGAATTTAGCAAAGTTATTTAGTTTGTAACGGCGCCTGGTAAAAAAGTGTGTATTGTGTAACGCAGCTGCAGCAAGTGATTTACAGAGGTTTTCACAAGTTGTGTAAGGTAACGTGAAATTTTACTTATTGATACCATGGTATGATAAGTTAGGAATTTTTTCAACAGGTGAAATCATTATTGATAAATCTTATGTGTATTTTTGTGTGTTTTCTATTTACAATTTCTTTATATTTTCAAATTTTTTATGTTTGTGATGTAACATTTATTTACATAGCATTGTAAATATTTCTTGGTAATTTAACATTGCATACTTAATTTAACATTGCATATTTAACATTGCATACTTAATTTAACAATGCATACTTGATTTCATTTATTGAGATTTTCTTTTTAAATCTTGAGTAATTCTTGATAGTTTAAATTTTGCTTGATTAATTTAAATTCCTGATAAAGTTTTTGTGAATTAATTTTGTTTCATAATTTAATTCAAGAATTAATTGAGTGTTGTGTTATTTACAAGTAACAGTAAATTTTTCAGATTGTGAATTCTGATTAATTGTGAATTCTGATTATAAACTTTGAATTTAAAAATAAATATTTGTATTTAACATTTTTAGAAAAACAGTGTTTCATTTACTGACCATCAGTGAATAGGATTGATTGTGTGTGCATAAGGCAAAGTGATAAACATGTTTTGTTCCTTTAGTTTTGCTAAAGTGAATTAAGACCAGGGAAACAGTTAGTTTTTTGATGGAGTGATGCCCTTCTACTCTAGAATATTTCTAGTTTAATTTTTGATACCTCACACATATTCTGATAGACTTAGTTTGATTTTTCAAGTGGTTGATAAATAAGTTTTTCTTAAGGGATCACTGTTACCTTTAGAGTACTCAGTCGTAACAATTAATGTTATGAGAGTTCAGGTATCTGGCTGAAGTGAGGTATATTTTTGAATCTTGAGATTAGTTGTGTAATAACCAGGTACTTGATACGCATCGTAACAATATATATATATATATATATATATATATATATATATATATATATATATATATATATATATATATATATATATATATATATATATATATATATATATATATATATATATATATATATATATATATATATATATATATATATATATTAAAGGTCAATATAATATATAGTTATTTACCAACTTTTCAAATTTATAGAGATATCATATAACATTCCTTTTAAGGCCTTGTTCAGCCCAGTAAGTGTTTTTACTAGATGTCTTGAAAGATGTCTCCTATGTTTTTCTTTTAATCTGAGTAAGCGAGCCTGATCTGGCGAATGTACTTTTAAAATTCTATAATTTAAAACATTTCCGTATTTATTATCTCTGATCTCAGTCGAGTAAATACGCTATTCCCAGACCTTAAGGCCAATGTCACTAATGAAGAGAGAATACGAACTGGAGAAGGGAATTCATTGAGGACTCCTCTAATCAAGGCCCATTCACTTCGAATACAACCTCATTACTGGAACCAAAACTGGCATCAAGCGCCGCAGTTATTCTTTTCTTTCAACCTTTTCGCTTCAATGTGACAGAATACACGGGGGAGGTGGGTTGGGGTTGGCGGGGGTGGGTTTGCGGAGTTGCTCATTTCACTTCAGTGAGTCTTGTTTTTCGATGATAAAGATAACCAGCGTACATAATACTTTTACTCCAAGTGGGGGAACGGCTCACTCACTCACAGGAATAAGTCACTTTAACCTTCAGCAGTTTTGCAAATTATTTTGAATTTGCGATTGTTCCTTCGAGACCAAACACTTTCGTCTCTTCTATAGAGACTCACTCCTTAGGCGGGATTCGTTCTTTGAGGAACAAGCTGAAGTAGTTCATCTACTGGAAAATTCACCTTCCCAGTCACGTTCAAGTGATAATGACCAATCGTTTATGAAAAGCGAATAGACGCCGAGAATATAAAAGAGATCAATATATTGCACTTTGATGAAGCTATCAAAGGCTATCATACGTCAAAATATTACCGGTAAAAAATAAGACTTGACGATACCGATTATCGAAAGACTGGTATAGTTTTGAACCATTTTCGTATTATCATTATTACTATTACTCAGAAGATGAACCTAATCATAAGGAACAAGTCCACAGGGGCCATTAACTTGAAATTCAATCTTCCAAAGAATATGGAGTTTATTTGAAGGAAGTAACTGAGGACAATAGGAAATACAGAAAGAAGAGATCACTTGTTATAAAAATAAAATAAAATTAATAAATAATTAGATAAAAAGTTAAGTAAATTATGAAAATACAAGGAGAAATGCATTAGGGTAATAATGAATTGTATCTTCACTTGAACTTCTAAGTTCCAATTTCACAAAATCCTCAGGAAGGCAGTTCCACAGTCCATACAAAGAATCTAATTATGTAACGACAATATAATTACTTCACACTATGAAGATCTGATTCGTTTTCCATTTGGATGAACCTAGCACAGACTACAATGTGTAATTGTAATTACTCTCTCTTTATAACTTAAGCTGTTAATGATGAGGTGACATTACAAATTGCACAGACTAATTTACCAGACAAAAAAATCACGATTAGTTTCGAATAAAATTCGATTTTCCTTTAATCACAGGATTTTACTGGTTACCTTCTAATAAAGACTGAAATCGAAATAAAGTTTTTACTAAGCTTCAAAGGTGAAAGGTTTAGCAAGTTAATCAAGCATAGCTGAGTTAAATAAATTAAGGGAAAAGGTTTAAACCCATTTGGTGTAACATCAGAGAGAGACGAAGTAAATTCAATTAATTTGCTCATCAAATAATGAACTCGATTCGTTGTAGCGTTAATAGAATTGCGTCCTGTAAAGGTTATAGTTTGATTACCCTGGCCACTGGGAGCCCTTAGTTCATCCAAACATCATGACAACTAGATGGTTGAATTTGTATGAGTCGTTACAGGAAGAAATATGCTCTTCTTATATAACCAGATCTAGACAAATGTAAATTTTTGCGTAATTTCCCTTTACTTAGGCTGTATACAGAATACACACACATACACGTATATATATATATATATATATATATATATATATATATATATATATATATATATATATATATATATATATATATATATATATATATATATATATATATAGGATTATTATTATTATTATTATTATTATTATTATTATTATTATTATTATTATTATTATTATTATTATTATTATTATTATTATTTACAAGAAGTTGCTGCACAGCGTGCCTCCCCCCCACCCCACCTAATTTACCCTTTGTTTATTGAGAATAGTTGCCGCCACATGGTCGATCGTATTTGACCTAGAAATCAGAGCAAGGTTATCAACATTTCGATGTGTCCTTCTTTTTACCTGGAACAGATATTGAGATGACACGGATAAAAAAGGGCAAGGAGAGGAGACTTAATGCCAATCCTTTGAGCAGTTTAGCCCAACTAAGCTGCTTAAAACGACCTTTCTAAAGGCAGATTAAGCTGTTGAATTTTCTTACCTACGCAGGACTGGGGAAGAGGCAATACTGAATCGCTGATCACCTGGCGAATGACACATCATGGGCACAATGTGGCAGCGGAGCCATAAAAAGGAAGATACAGGGTAACAGTAGGCAGTTAGTTGTGTGGAGCAGGGGCCATGCAGTAACAGGAGGGGACAGCCATACATGCGGTCGGGTGATACATATTGCTGAGAGACCATTACATTCCCCCCATCCGACTCCAGATTCCAGTCATCCTCGAGGGACAGCGTGCACCGTCAGCCTGATCGTCCCTTATCATTCTTTGCCAGAGACCCGCTTCCCCTAAGGTAAAGTGCGAGTAAAGACTTTTCAGTCACGACCGTTTGCCCTTTAGAAAGTTTGGAATCCAGCACTTCACTTCTGTCCTTGTGCCAGTTTATCCAGTGCCATTTCCAATGTCCTGTGTTCAAGTGTAAAGTGGTCATTCATGCCTTGAGTCCTTGGCACCCTCAGTGCAGACTTGAGACTTATTCTGTGTTAAATTGTTCCTTAACTAGTTTGTAATGTGTAAATCTCTCTTGCAGAGAGACCTATTCGCAGTGGACTCATCTTGGATTATGCCTTGCCCTTAGTCAAGACTCCAGTAGATGGATCTTCAGGCGTTGCAAGCCCTTTATCAATTTACTTACCCATTTTCCCTTCAAATGCTTTCTTTTGTAAATATAATTCTTTATTTTTTCCAAGTGTTTACGTAACATTTCCTTAAGAAGTAGAGCTTTCAGCTCCTAAATTCTCCCCTTTTTCTTATTTTTTTTTTTTATAATTTCCCTTTACGCAAGTCAGAACTCCAAGGCCAATTAAATAAAGTTTCCGTTGCTGGCCTGTAAAAATACCAATAACCCAGGGAAATTATATATATATATATATATATATATATATATATATATATATATATATATATATATATATATATATATATATATATATATATATATATATATATATATATATATATATATATATATATATATATATATATATATATATATATATATATATATATATATATATATATACTATATATATATATATATTTCAATGGATGGAACCTCTTTCCAAGCCACCTCACCCTTTTCCACTTGCCCCTTCATAAACTCTCTCCTTTATTCCCCAAAATGATTAAGCCTAACCCTTCTCTCTGTTGAAATGACTGCCTAAGGCCTTGTTTCCGGGTGACCTTCGTACTTTCTTGGCATCAAACAGTAGGCAAAGGAGGATTCAATAAAAAGAGAAATTCGGTCCTGCTCACCATGTTAAAGATCCTCCACGAGCATTAACTGATGCCATGTGGTCTATTTAGAAAATGTGACAAAGATTGACCATTGCGCCACCTAGCCAGACGCCGACGGGTAATCTCCAAGGTTATTTATAGATGAAGCAATGGCAATTGAGAGAGAGAAGAGCGCAGAGCACCACTGAGGATAGATGTCCTTACCCTTGCCTGACCCTTGAACCTTCCACGCGTTCAACTGTGAGGTTTGAACCAGTATACTTTTGTATTGGCATTTTAATTCCCTCCTCCACTGCCAGCACCCTATCAAACGAGGACACTCTCATCGTGAGGAAGGTAATGTACCGGAAAAAGGTTTCTTAGTCAGTCACGATTCCTGTTATTTCTCTGTCTGATTTTAATTTATTTTTTATTGTGCGATCACCCTCGGTAATTTGTGTTTGAGCATTCAGTGTTAAAGCAATTATGCATTTAGTGTCAAACAGAGTTATTTGGCACCAGTTCCCTCTGAGCGTCTCACTATTTTTGCAAGTAACCATCTTGCACATATTGCAGATAGGCTTTGACTGTGGAATCACTCGGCTCTATTCATGTGCAATCCCCCTTCTACCCCCACTGCGATGTTTCCTGTTATGAAGACATCATCGGTGTAGACTATACATTCTGTGTAGGATTCATTCGTTTAGCAGGCTCTTATTATTACCTACCTAGTAATTCATCATTCTTCTGATCTGTGTTTGTTATGTAATATAATTGATTAAGAGAACCCTTGAGTTTATGTAATTTTCCCTCGCATGAAGAAGGCCTTGAAGAACTAGTAGAACTGCTTTATCTACGATTAAATATTTAAGTTTTTACAAAGATGTGTAATAAATACAGGAGAGGGACAGGACAATTAAGAGATTATACATTCACCCATTGACCACCTAAAAATCAAGTACAACATTCATTAGATTCTCTTTTTTTATAAACAAAAATTTTTGCAAGATAAACATTTTTACAAATAAAAAAAAATTATATTAAACACAGATATATAGAAAATATATATAATATATATATTAACAATTAAGTCAGTGATTTTATCTTTTAGGTCATTCTTGAACATTTTTCTAATATATATATCCAAATAATACATGCCAGGGCTAAGGTTAAAATTACAACTGGATGTAAGCTGGATAATAGATACTCAATAGATTTTTTGAAGAGAAATCTTTTGATATGGCAATTTATAATATATATCCAATTTATCCTGTGAGAGTTTTATTAAATGAATATAGCATTGGATGCTTGTATAGTTTTATATAATATTATATTGCTTAATAATATATCTAAATATTTATATATTGGCCAATATAAAAATATATATAATCCAAACAATATAATATATAAAATTCCTAGGTTTATGGTATTGTACAGGCCGGCAACGGTAACTTTATTTAATTTACATTGGAGTTCTGACTTGACGTAAAGGGAAATCGTAAAACAAATAAGAAAAAGGGGAGAATTTAGATGTTGAAGGCTCTACTTCATAAGGAAATATTACGTAAACACTTGGGATAAATTAAAGAATTATATTTACAAAAGAAGCATTTGAAGGGAAAATGGGTAAGTAAATTGATAAAGGGCTTGCAACGCCTGAAGATCCATCTACTGGAGTCTTGACTAAGGGCAAGGCATAATCCAAGATGAGTCCACTGCGAATAGGTCCCTCTGCAAGAGAGATTTACACATTACACCCCAGTAAAGGAACAATATAACACCTAATACGACTCGAGTTTGCACTGAGGGCGCCAAAGACTCAAGGAATGAATGACCACTTTTACACTTGAACACAGGACATTGGGAATGGCACGTGATAAACTGGCACAAGGACAGAAATGAAATGTTGGTACTCAGGCTTTTAAAGGGCAAACTTTCGTGACCAAAAGTCTTTACTCCACTTTAACTTAGGGAAGCTGGTCTCTGACGAAATAAGGATGAGGGACATTCACACATATGGCCGGTTCTCTCGAGGATGGCTGGAGTCTGGAGTCTACGAGTCGGACGGGAAAGGAAATCTTCTCAGCAATGCGTCACCTGCCCGCGTGGAGGAACTGTCCCTCCTCCTCGCACAACTAACTAACTTCTCCCATAACTAACTAACTGCCTGCTTACTGGTCTCTTCCCTTTAAGGCAAGTGGCCAGGGCTAGAAGTTGTGTCAATGCGATGAATCACAGCCAGGTGTTCAGCGATTCAGGGGAGCTCTTCCCAGGTCCTTGCGGGAGAAGACAATTCGGGCAGTTTAATTTGTCTTTAGAAAGGCCATCTTAAGACGCTTAGTTGGGGTAAACCTCTTAAAAGGGAGTGGGATGTAAGATGTCCTCTCCTAGCTCCTGTTATCCATGTCATCTCAATATCTGTTCCAGGTAACAAAGGGGACAGATCGAAATGTTGATAACGGGCTTTGATTTCTAGTCAATAAACAATCAGCCAAATTAGTGGGGGGGGCGCACTGCTAAACAAAGATTTCTGAGATTATAATAGCTTCCCTTGGAAGAAAACATACGAGCCTTCATTCAGGGTTGTATGTTGATATCAAAGCAGTCTGCACAGCTGGTTTACTTTTTCTTCTCCCAACAGAAAATGGAAAACTTTTACTTTACTCTATCCTCATGCAAAATGGAAAATACTTTCCATCACATTAATACTAAACTACTTTAACATGGCCCATTAATTTCTTCAAATTTACGGTATAGGTTATTTTAAGATTATGATGGACAAGATAATGTTGAGGCAGGAGGCAAAATTTAAGAATTAATTTACATAAAGTTCCTTAATTCTAAATCAACAAGGCATGCGGTTAGTATAGTATACCTTGAAGAGGCTGTGTAAATGATAAAACAGCATTTATTTTTGTAAATGACATCCCCTTTAAATGATACTGTAATAACGATACATATTTTTGGAAATTTATCGCTAATAGTTCAACGCTGAACTGGACTTGATGGCCAACCCTCACACTGAGGTATTGTGACAGTTGTAGGCGAGCCAGAGTATTCAAGAGTTTTAATTCGCTAACCTTAAACAACGCTAATTTTATGCATCCACTGCCCACAACTTGAGTACGAGCTATAAATAGACACTCAATGTTATGACGGGGTGAGCAGACAAAAGACCGTGGGTCTGGGACAAAACAGAGTTCTTAGAAGAAAAGAGAAAAAAAATAATAATAATAACAAAAAATAACAGGATGTTATGAATGAAAACGTGACCACATACGAAAGGCGGAACGCGTCTGTCGGATTTTATGAAGGGGGCATTTAAAATCATAAGGGCAGGAGTCAATGATTCACAATTCATAAAAGAGAAAGATAAATAAATAATTAAAAGATTAAACGATATTGGCAGAAGAGCCAAGGGTGATAGTGAGGTATTTATTGTGTTATGCGGGAAGTTATTGTCCTTCGCCTATAAATTACGGCCCGGACTATCACTCAGCCCCAGGGCGAGAAAAGTGCACCCAAAGGGCGCGACTCCTTCAGGAAGAGCTCACACGCACGCCCTGTGCCATGGTATGGGCGCAAGGGCATGCCACTTCCCACTCTGTTATTCTTAATGATTTATACATTTGAGGGAATGGTATCCCGTATTTAATGCCTCTTGTGGGGATAATTTAAGAAGAGGATTAAATAGGAAATGATAAGGGATAAAAGTTCCTTATGAATGGAAGAAGATACTGGAGGGCCTGACATCCCCTTCTGGATTAGAGGTGCCAAGACCTTCGAAAAATGAAATGGTGGCACAGGTGCTAGGGGAGCTCTAGAGCTCTTTGTAGACTACTTGGAAATTCCCACACCCGTGGTAATTTCACCTCCAACCTTTCCAAATGGGACAGTTGTCCTCGGCCGGGGAAGCGGAGGGCCTGAGACCGGAGGGTGGCACAGAGTGCCACCTGGGCCTGCTGCTGTTACAGCTGACGCAGGAGTTTTCTGGGCTGGTTCTACCATGATCCGTCACAGCTCTTGTAGTTCATCAGCCAAGTGAGATATGGCAGAATCCTGACTTGCAATTGCGTCAGCGACGGACTGAGGCAGAGAGGAGGCGGTCGGGGGTGGCGTGAGTGGCTCGCAGGTATCAATGACCAGCTCAGGCACGGGTTGTGAGGCCTCACCTGCAGGTGAGCTTCCGCTGTAGTCGAGAGGAACCGTCTCTCTTACCGACACTGGTAGCGGTGCCAGGCTGAGAGAGGAGAGGGGGTCCTGAGTTGGATCCCTTGCATGGAGATCGAGGTTGTGCTCTGGCGCTGGCACTAAGGCAGAGTCAGGCACTATCAGAGGTTTCTTGTGCTCGTCAGTCAGGACGGACAAAGCTTGGCACTGCTCGGTGCATGCAAGTGGCACCGGCAGGCATTTGGCATCTCCGGGAGGGAGATCTGATTGGGGCCCTGGCACTGGCACTGAGGCACTGGATGGAATTGGATCGAACCGATCGAGGGGCCACTGTACATCGTACTCAGGTGGCACTGGTAGGGACTGCACGTCCTCCTGGTACCCAGGGGGCGCCAGTCTTGACTGAAGGAGAAGCGGGGGAGGATTACTCGTGCCCGAGGAATGAGTTGAGGAATGTGTAAACCCAGATTGTCGTGATTTCTGTGAGGACTGAAAGTCCTGTCCCAGGATGACGCCATAGCCTCCGGGGAGATGGCTTGCTACTGCAAGATTGCAAAGTTTGGATTGGTGAGGTCTTGTGACTCAATTGGACCGTAGGGAGTATCATTTAAAACTGATTTACTCCTCGATCGTGACGAGTTTTTGTCTATTGACGATAGCTCCATAGGGAACTCTGTCCCCTCCGATGAGGGGAGATTTGCGCGCCGAGCCCTCGAATCGTGACTGCAGCGCGGGGTGGCTGCCTCTTGGAGGGGCCACGTATATGGGGCTATCGGCGGGAGGGCCCAATGACTTGGGATTTGTGACGGACAAGGCGACAGCGGGAGTATTTGATTTGTTATTGTTCGGGCATTTCGCCCATGTGGGAGAATGGCCATAAACCTTGCACGCCGTGCAAAAGGTCTCGCTGAAGTCTTTCCGCGCTGCCCCTGTGGAGGGTGCAGGCGAGTTATTGGGTGGTTTTCCGGGGGAGAGTCGTGCCGTTTTCTTGTTTCTGCACTGTTCAGAGGAATGCCCCGTTTTCTTGCAATTAAGGCAAGTTAGGGGCTTGCTCGAGTTTCCATTTTTGTGGGAATTTGATCCTCCGAGGAGGGGCGGGGGGATTTACCTTCCGCCCCATGGATCCTTCTTGAGGGTGGTGAGTCTTCCACATGTCTGCTATCCGGCAACACTCGGTGAGGGTTGCTGGGGCTTTTTCCACTACACGAGTGGCTAGGGCAGGAGGGGCGTAGTGCAGGAAATGCTCAAACTTAAATTTTCAAGTACCTCGCGGGCTCGTGGCTCCTTTGGAATCGAGCCATTTTGCTAACGCCCGCTCCGAATGGTACGCCCAATCGGACCAAGTTTGGCCTGCTTGTCTTGGCTGCTCTCTCCGTCGTCTCCTCCACAGCTCGGGGTAATCTCGTACGCCTTAGTAACTGCTTGGCGTACGGCTTCCAGTTTCCCCTATCTTCTGCCGAAAGGGCGTGGTAGGCAACGAGGGCCTTTCCGCCCAGGAATTTAGTGAGAACAAGGGAGAGTTCCACGGGGGAGATGTTGCAGCACTCCAGGACTCATTCGGCCCTTTCAAGCCATACTTCAGGTTCGGACTCTGACCATTTTGGCATGAACAAGTGAGCTCGGCTGAGGGCACTCATTCCCACTGCAGGAGGGGGTGGCGTTCTGTTGTTCTAACATCTGGAGCTCATGGGCACGCTGTCGCTCTCGCTCTTCCCATTCTCTCTCCTCTCTTCTCTCTTGGGCAATTCTCTCTCTCTCTCTCTCTCTCTCTCTCTTCTCTCTCTCTCTCTCTCTCTCTCTCTTGACGTTGTTTCTCCTTCTCCGCCTCTTGGGCAATTCTTTCTCTCTCTGTCTCCTCACCTTCTCTCTCTCGTTCTTGACCTTCTTTCTCCTTCTCCGCCTCTTGGGCAATTCTTTCTTTTTCCTGGGCGATTCTCTTTTTCTCGCTCTTGTCATTCTAACTCCCTCTCTGCCTTGGCACCGTCCACTCGCTCTTGGACCCAGTCTCTCAGAGCTTGCCCTGATAGTCCCATGTCCTTTCCAGCGGACATGTAGAATTTGAAGTCCTCATTTTGTTGGGCTCTGGTATTAGCCATCTTGAAATAATGGTTATATGGACTGGACTCTCCAATGAATCAAATATGTCTGAGAAGACTCAGGTTGTTTGAAAGACTCAATTGCAGGAATCTGAAACACTCAATTGTTCAGACTGCAGGAGAATGGATCTGTCTGAATAAGACAGTTGATCAGTAAGTCTGAGGGGACTTTGTTAAAATTCAATAAGTCTGAGTAAGACGTGGACGTACGTGGCGAACGAATTTTAATATGCGTCTCGGAAGATGTAGCTGGATTTTATGTCATGCTTGGACTTGGCTGTCTGTAGCGTGAAATTAAGGACTTGTTCTAACGAACTAGAATCAGTCCCATAAGGGCTTATAGGTGTGTGAAATACCCTAATATAATGTCTCAAAAGGACTTGATTTTGGGTTTCCCGCAGGAATTTAGAAATTCTCGCCTCTTGTGACGTAGAATTTTTTTGGAGTCTCTTAGGACTTGGAAATTAGGTGAGAAATTCTCGCCTCATGCGACGTAGAATTTTATTAGGAGTCTCTTGGGACTTGGAATTTTGGTTGAGAAATTCTCGCCTCTTCTGACGTAGAATTTTATTTGGTTTGCCTGTAGGACTTGGAAATACGATTCGTCCCTTAGGACTCAGAAATTACTAACGGGAAAACCCTAAAAAAATTTTGCTAAGAATGAATGAAAAGGAGGTTACACACACGGGCATGGGCAGGGGTGAAAGGTCGTCTGACAATCACCGGAGTTATTTTTAGATTCTGTGTGAATGAACCCGTCTATTTATAGACCGTCTGGGACTCCATGGAATTTCCCGGGATGAGAAGATAACAGTAAAATGACCTAGTAATTATCCCTAGAAGCAGAGTTCAAATTTCGCTTTCCTAACACCAAATTCGAGTTTTAACTACACTGAGAGAATTTCAGCAATGCAAGCTGATTTCGTCTTGTCTCGCATGGGAATTTATTCGCGCCTAAATAATTTGCTAATCCGAAATGCTAAGTAAA
>NC_089781.1:73347587-73365087 GCF_040412425.1 Macrobrachium rosenbergii | reverse complement strand
CCTAACTGCGAAACCGGAATATCGCTTTTAAAATATGGCGAATAAAAGCATCCCTCCACGCCACCTTTTCTATGAAATTCACCGAGCACTTTCCGATAGGATTTCGCGCTAAATTGAGTTTGCTAACAGAGGATGCAAGTGCACCTGAAATTACTCACATTGGCTGTTAATTCCGCCATCGCATTTGGAAATACAATCCGTAGCGAAACCCGATTCTCACATATACGGACAGCTTATTTCTGCTGTACAGCATGAGTCGATAAATAAATGTTTTTTTCAGACTTCGATGACACCGAGACAATCTATTTGAAATATGCAGGGATATTATGCAGGCACTACGACGTATGTTCGACTGCAGAGCCTGATTGCAATATTTTACGACTAGCAACATTCAGTAATGATTACCTGAAAATATCAACGGATTAATCTGCCTATATCAGAGGCTAAGCTGCTTTATTTCACTTAAGTTGCTTAATAAAGCGTAAATAAATGAACAACGGGAGATGCCAGGCGGTAAGGTACTGAATGAAAAGGTTAATCAAATAAATAATATGATGTCGCAAGCAGTCTATTATTATGATAAAGAACAGAAAGTTATTGCAAAAATGTTAAATTTTTACTTTCAACTGCAAATCTCGACGATTAATGTAAGTTAAATGGAGATTACCACCTAATTTTTTTAAATTAAAAACTATGTTGGGAGAAATAATGAATTCGAAAAGCCAGGAATGGAGAAAAAAAATGGAATCTGGTAATGCTGTTAATATATGCGATATTGACATGTAGTGACATGAGTGCATTAATAAGTAAGGTGAGTGTATTAATGGAAGTCATTACGGAAGTTAAGAAATCAATTCAACAGTTCATCCAGTACAATAATAATAATAATAATAATAATAATAATAATAATAATAATATCTTGGAGGAAGGCCACCTTGAGGAAAACTTCGTTGAAAAGAATGGCACTCCGAATGCCGTTAAGCTTATATTGCGCCCTCTCAAATTGGCATATGAGTTTCTTCATTTCGGCGGGTAAATTATAAAGCAGCTCTATAACTTAGGCTACCTGCAGAAACGAAGAAACTAATACGCACAGTTGAACAGGAGCAATATAAGCTCAACGGCATTCAATTCAGAATGACATTTTTAACGAAATAATAATAATAATAATAATAATAATAATAATAATAATAATAATAATAATAATAATAATAATAATAATAATAATAACAATAATAATAATAATAATAATAATAATAATAATAATAATAATAATAATAATTAATTAACAAAGAAATAAGGAGGAAAAGATGTAGAACAGCGTGACTGTCTTCAGATATTGTTGTGGACATTAGCAATAGCCCTTTATATTCATATATATCAGCACTGAAAATTTTAATAATAAAGTGTACAGCCTGTAAATTCAACATAAATACCATTCTTGTGCGGTACCAAAGGCCAACCAAACTACACTGCGCACTACAAAGAAAAGTGGACAAAGTAAAGCAATAAAGCAAGTGTGAACAAAAGGTCATCATGGTGAAGTAAGTAAATATCCTTCGCACACGAATTCCTAAATCAATGTGTGACTAGGTCACAGAAACGCCGAGTGAATGGGTAGACGTATGCAACCTTACGTGTTGTGTCATAACACTGAACACGACATCTATGGCCAAGAGGTTTCTACACGACAGTACACAAGTTGTTTACAAGTGGTATCACAGATACGCCTTTAGTGGTTTCATTAATTGGATCAATACTAGAGGTTATAAGGTGCTCTTTGACTTTGCGTCTATGCTACTCGACACACACACACACACACACATACAGAGAGAGAGAGAGAGAGAGAGAGAGAGAGAGAGAGAGAGAGAGAGATTTGTTTATGTTAGAAAACTGTGCTGCTTTTGATCAAAGAAAATTCTAGCATCTCTGAAAAAATCGAATATTCCAGCGAGATGGAATCATCTTTCCAAACTGTGCGAATTAAGACAAGATCAGTGACCTGCATAATCTGTTATAAATTTTTGCAGGTATAACACCGTGAAATTGAATATGATGCTGAGTAGGTTTCCTACATAAGCAGTTCATACTTTACTCAGGTTTACTTTTCCTTTAGGTCCAACGCGTGTTAGGGGGAACAACTTAAAATTAATACACACACACACGCGCGCACGCGCCATGGCGGGCGCACATGCACACACACATATTGTCACACAAATACATAGACATACGTACAAACTTTATACAGTATGTATAGACAGAGAGATGTGTTTTTTTTATTTTATAACTATTAAATCTCATTAACAGAGTGAGCATTTCACATAACGACCAGAATAATGAAACAGATGATCACTTTGCCCAAATGTTAAAAATCTCCATTGTTAACAAATTATTTATTGATTATAAGCATCAATTACTAAAAATAAAACCCTCTCCGTACCTCAGTAACCAGCATCGTTCCAAGCCAAAATAAAACAAGATGAAAGCTGCAGATTAAAAAACTCTAGGCACAAAAAAAAGCTTATGTTTATGAACGGGATCATGTTTATCCCCAGGATACGTAAGAATTCCCACTAGGCGTTTTTCCTCAGCACTGTACTCCAAAAATGTTTTTGTTTCTTTTTCTTAAGGTTTCCGAAGTGCTGCGTTTTTCCGACAGCTCGTTGCAAGTGCTCTCCATTCTTGGGAGTACACATGTGCATCTTTACAAAGGAAAGATTCGTTATTTATTTCAGCGAGATCCTACATCCCCCTTTTTTTAAATATCAACTGTTATTGTTATTATTATTGTTATTTTCTTTGCTTACTATAAAATGCATTGAACACCTTCACTTTCAAGAAAAAGATATATATAACATAATTCACTTCGTACTTTACTGATTCATATTTCTTTTGTTTTTGTCAATTATTCATTTATCTTTTTTTATTTTCTAATAAAAGATCTCTTCTTTCTACATTTCCTATTACCTTCTGTAACTTCTTTCAAATGAATACCATATTCTAGTTTCTAAGCTAGAATTTTAAGTCAGTGATCGTTGTAGTCTTGTACCTTATGAATAATAATAATAATAATAATAACAATAACAATAACAATAACAATAACAATAACAATAACAATAACAATAATAATAATAATAATAATAATAATAATAATAATAATAAATAATAATATAATAATAATAATAATTAGATGAAAAGGGAAGAGAGAAAATTAATATGTATCAGGACCTGAAAATCGAATAAGAAGGATATGGAATATGCCAGTGGAAACTGTACCCATAATCAAAGGGACACTAGGCACAATCCAAAGATCCCTGAAAAGGAATCTGGAAAAACTAGATACCGAAGTAGCTCCAGGGCTCATGCAGAAAAGTGTGCTACTAGAAACAGGGCACAGAGTGAGGAAAGTGATGGACTCCTAAGGAGGCAGGATGCAACCAACCCGGAACCCCACACTATAAAAACCACCCAATTGAATAGGATGACTGTGATAAATAATAATAATAATAATAATAATAATAATAATAATAATAATAATAATAATAATAATAATAATAATGTGGCGATTCTTCATACGGGAGAAATGGAAATCACGTTCAGAATCATAATTCCAGTGACACATTGGTCTTGTTAGATGGACGTGTAAATTAATATTTGTTTACAAAAATCCTGTCTTTCTATTTTTCATGTAATTTATTTCATTACAAACATTTTATTGATTTCCTTATTTATTCATTTCTTCAAGAATATTAATATAAAAATTACATTCAGTGTTCTAATAGAGCGTTTCAATTTCAATCATTAGAGACGTCTGGATGCTATGTTAAGAAAATTTTTGGCCTTCATTCCTTCACTTGTATAAATACTTCAAGCAGAGCTATTGAACTGATTCCTATGAAAAAGGTACTAATACGAAATGAGCAAAGTACTCAGAACTGAACGATAAAAAAAAAGTGTCCTGCGAGAAGGACATTTCGAGGACAGTTATACAGAGGAAGAGAAGGAATTGGAGAAGAAACTTCCGAATTCCAAAAGCGCTGCATTTAACCACATCTCAGCTTCCGGCCAAAAGCAAAAAGTTTGTGTGCCACTATAAGTTTGCTTGTGTTTACAAAATGTATTTTTTTCATTACTTCTGGACGCTTTTTTCGTTAAGTCTCTGGCACTATTGTTTATACTCTTTTCACCATTTGCATTTTGTTCATGTTTTTTCATAGTTTCTCAACATATACTTTACATTCTTCTCATTTCTGGAACTTTCACTCCTTCACTCTTTTATATGTTCCATTGTGTTCATAAAGTCTTGTCAAAATTTGTCCATCCGTGTACTAGAATTTCATTTACCAAATTTTAGACGATCCACCATTCGCTCTCATATTTTCCTCACTCTGCAATGTTATTTTTGTCTTTTGTTTCCACACATGTAGGTAGCATCCCTTCCCCTTCTCTCTCCATAAATAAGGTCAAACGATAACCGTTATCGTCCTTGTAATGGTTTTTCTGTGGGGTCCTCTCTTCCGGACGCGCTTCCCTCATTCCATAACTCCCTTCACCCCTTTTTTTTTCTCTCTCTCTCTTTTGAAGATGAGGGCTGTTTCCAAAAGTGGGTGTTAGGCTGCCCTTTCAAACGACCCAATTACCAAATTTGGTGAAGCAACAGAGTTATCCTCTCTAGTAAAACTCGTATGGTCGAAAAAGAAAAGAAATTTGCCAGACATCGCAAAGAGAAAAATAAAAAAATTGAGGATTCCCCTATGGGACGCATTTTCGTTTTTCGAGAATTCCAGGGACGATTAGATCCCCCACTTTGAAATGTCTTTCCAGTGACGATTAGATGCCCCACTTTGAAATGCAAAAGACAGACAGAAAAGGGAAGAAAAGCCTTCTGGAAAAGTTCTACCCTTCGGATTTTCTCTTTCCTTCTTGGATAAAAATGTTAATTAAACAAATTTAAATTTACAATTTCTTCGCTGCTCTATTTGATATCGAATTTCGTAATTGTCACTGAAACGTACTAGAAAATTGGAGGTTTTGGGTTCACAGATAATAGTAATCATATTACACATGGCATTCCGAAAACAATGCTTATTTACTGTCAATGAAGAGCATACGTACTTCAGCATTTCTAGGTCTCTTGTTACCAATAACTTTAAATATTCGATTTAAATATCATTCAACCACATTCAAGATTTAGTAGGGGCATGAAGAACTTCAATGATTCTTTTCCTTCCAGGAAAACATTTATTAAACGATCAATAATTAATATGAATAAAAATTGAGGAAACCAGCTTCTAAAGGAAAACTGGAAATAATCAAAGCTGCTACTTATTTCTGGCATTTTCCAACAATCTTTCCTTTCTTAATAACTCATATAGAGAGCACAGGTGGTTCATGTGTACATTTTTACAAACGAATAACCACGTTTGTCACACATGAATGTCTGTTGCTTGCTGAGTCCAGCAATGAAAAAAATTAGGATATATGAATGGAAAGAGTTTCGTATAATGTGCTTTGCATTTGAATGAATGGTGAAGAACCTTCACAGCTTTTCTTTTTACACTAGGCATCATTACAAACATCTAGCTATAAGTCTAGCTACAAAAGGTTGAGACTCGAAGGTGATTATCACTACTGCCATGTTTTCTTAAACCTGTTCAAACTTTTCAGAAAAAAGGGTGATAATTTGGTAGATTTGGCAGGTTTTTTGAGCGGCGCTGCCTTTTTTTCTTGTATGGGTGATTAAGGGAAGTGACCACGGGTCACAGTAAGAAGAGGATTGCCTGTCACCTCCCTCCATTCATCAGTACAAAAGTAAAACACGAAGATCAAAACATCATACTTGGACCTTGATGAGCATTTTTCTAATTGCTCAATACAAAATCTAATTACGTGTTTATATATATATATATATATACATATATATATATATATATATATATATATATATATATATATATATATATATATATATATATATATATATATATATATATATATATATGTATATATATGTATATATATATATATATGTATATATATATAATATATATATATATATATATATATATATATATATATATATATATATATATATATATATATATATATATATATATATATATGACATTTTATAATAAAATAAAGTTTTATATATACTTACAAGTGATTAAACAGCTATTAGTTTCATTTATTCACAGTAGCTTAAATTCAAAATTCACGGTAGCGACACCGATGTTCTGTGTAGGTGACTAGTCTCACCCCCTAACGAGATAGCTAGGAACGACTTATCAGAGAATCCTCAGTCTGTTTATGCTTATGTCCATCAGAGGGGAGGAGGGAGGGCTCCAATGATGTAATTACTTGGTAAGTATATATAAAACTTTATTATAAAAATGTCGTTTTTATATAAGTAACTTACCAAGTAATTACATAGCTGAATCCCACATTGACCGTAGGTGGGACACATGGACATATTCTACTCTATGATCATGATCATGATCATATAAAACATTCAAGTCGTGTAATGAATTACAAATAGAAAGTTGCTAGCATTGAAAACAATGCTTGTCATTCCTTGTTAGTTAGGAGAGCCTGCAGTACAAACTGCCTCTGGTTGGTGCTTAACTTAACCTGTAGGCGCACAGCAGTAAAGCTGACGGTTGCCTCTACTACAGAGAGAGCTTTGTAGCGGAGGAGCACTCTGATCGCTACCAAAGCATCAGTAGAAGTTATGCAGTCAAGGAGTTAGCCAATGGCTAGCAGAACTTTAAAGGTGCCCTTGTCCTGGGTGCAGTACCATAATAAAAACAACCAGATTATGTTGCCACCTACACTAAGAGTGCCGGGTGCTCTGGGTACATTGTATCCAGCCCAGCTCCCCAAATTTCGACAGTTAACTACAAGGTGAATAGGCAGCGGGAGAAAATCCTATCCTTCCTTCCGTGATACCATGCCAGTAACTAAACATCGCAAGGTACTGCCAAGTTTTTAAAACACTGTTTAAACTCCCTCAAAATGAGAAACGAAGAATGATCATACCACCAATAGGTTGACTGTTGAATTGATGTAAGGGATATATAGCATTTGAAAGCTGATGGGGTGGAGGCTGTTCCGACATCTTTAGTTTTCAGTAGGAGGAAAATGCTTCTCCTAAATCTGAGCGTGTCTCAGAAGATAAAGCCTAGATTTCAAAAATAATATAATGAATAATTAGATACCAAATACAACATTTACAACAATGGCTTGTAGATCTTTCACCACAGAAATTACCGTGTGGAAATCAGTTATATTCCCAAATACTTTTTCAAGGAAAAACACCTTTTATTAACGTGAATTTCTTGTCAGCTATTTCGTATACATTTTCCTTGAGAAAGCTTTCATCATTTTTTCCTAATATTGCCCCGCGTGTATAAGAATGGAAAAATATAAACTTTGTAGTTTTGTATGGGCTAGCAGGATTTGACATCACAAAATCTGTTATCCTGCTAAAGAAAAAAAAATTAAACGAATTTCCAGCATGGGATCCGACCCTTAAAAAAAGCCTGGGTACTTCACTCTGTCACAAACTTCTTCAGTCACCAAAGGAGGCGCGTTGTAAAATAAACGTCGAAACGTCCGGGAAAAAATTCCCTTTCTGTTTTCTTGTTTGAAGACGATGTTTGAGGGTAAAGATTGAAATGAAAAAAATCTCAGAAAAATGTTGGAGAACTTGAAGGCTTTCAAGTGAGGTCAGAGAACAAAGCCATATAAAAGATTCATCCCTTCCGAAGGGGCTTTGCCCTTGAAACCGAAAACCGCCGCTCAAGTATATGGACAAACACGTCGGGAGGAACCCTTACACCGTCTTGATGGCACTGGGAGCGAAACACATAAGAGAAAAAGCTATATGAAGGAAATTTGTTTTATATTCTATTTAACCTAAGTAAGGATGATCAAATTCAATCTTCATATGTGCATACTTGTTTTGATTCGATTTGATTTATGAAAATTAGGCTATCAAGCCAAGCACTGGAAAGTACTGGGACATTTTCAGCCCTTCAGCGGTTACGACTGACGAGTGGAAGTTGGAGTGGTTGGACAGCAGTACTGGAGGTACAGTAGAAGACTACAATGTAAGTCTAGCCAGGGGAAGAAGGGACACTAAGCCTATAGTGCACCATGTGATGTGCACAGGCGGACTATACCCATAGCGGGTATATTTCTTTTGAAATTTTATTTTATTCTGATGAAGACAATGAAGCCAATTAGAGAACTGCGCGCAGCTACTGAGCTACTAAAACATTTTGCCAGTGGATACAGATGTGTTTGAAATTATCTTTATAAGAAAAATAAACAGGAAATTAGCCTAACAGATGGTAATTTCGTACTAATATTATTTCTAAAGCATTGCTACCAGTAACTTTTCGCGTAGGTGTATTGTGTCGAGTACTGAAAAATTAATCTTTCTAGCAATTTTTAATTACCTTCCTACCGTGAGGAACAGAGTGGTCTAAATTAACTTAACTGTTTTTTTTTTCTTTTGGTCAAACGACAAGTTACTTTAAACGCTATAATACATTCATATTCCGAAGAAACTCAGGTACCATCTCTTACTTATAGGTACTTTTGGCGAACGTGAAAAATCGAGAGATATCGGATCACACGAACAATTATGACAATATTAATTACATGTACTTAAATTACGGAAGGTTGTAAGGAAAAATATTTGATCTATCATACTATAAGATTATTCACAGATAACTACGTTCATGTTTTCGAAAGTCCCTTTCGTAAATAAAAATAAAGATAATAAAACCACCCAGGCACATAAATACATATGAGACTAATACGGAAGTGATCAAATATATACCATATTGTAAAGATGTCTGACCAAATCAGAGATAATCCGGACTAAATGCTATTAATACAAGTAAAAAAATGCGCCCAAGTTTCTTAGGCGTAATCCAGTTTTCTGTACAGCCGCTACAGCGTATAATCAAGACCACCGAAAATTGATCTATCTTTTGGTGGCCCAGGTATGTTTAACCACAGGCCGGTGTTGGCCTAGCCAATGTCGTCGCCAGTTGCAGGATTATGGCTAACTTTCTTAAATAAAATAAAAACTATTGAGGCTAGAGGGCTGCAATTTGGTGTTTGATTATTGGAGGGTGGATGATCAACATACCAGTTTACAGTCCTCTAGCCTCTGTAGTTTTCAAGATGTGAGGTCGGACAGAAAAAGTGTGGACAGAATAAAGTGCGGACGGACATACAAAGCCGGTACAATAGTTTTCTTTTACAGAAAACTAAAACGTACAAAGCTAAATAACACACATTAAAGTGATAAAGCGAAATACAAAGATAAAACTTATTTGAAAGGTGAAAATAATGAAATATATATACATACATAAATAAATAAATAAATAAATAAATAAATATATATATATATATATATATATATATATATATATATATATATATATATATATATATAATATACATATATATAATATACATATATATATATATATATATATATATATATATTATATATATATAAAATAAACATATATATACATATATATATATGTATGTACTGCATGTATGTAGGTAGGTAGGTAGGTAGGTAGGTATACATAGTCCTATATGAGCGAGAGAATGAGAGCAAGGAAAATTTATTTATACAAAGAATGTTTAATACTTGCAAAGTTATCCATTAACCGAACAGAATCGAAATACGAAGAATACAGCTAGAATTCGAGAGCGTATACCTAGATATTCCTCTAAACACTAAATATGAATTTATCTCGTCTGCCTAAAAATGAGGTTGTCCAAGCTTCTCTGGTATCTTGTTGCTCACTCGTCCTTGTCAGGGAATTTTCAAGTAAGCCGAGTGTTATTGGCTTCGCACCACCACCAAACTTAGCAACTCAAGCTCTTGCCTCACCAATATTACCGTTACCTGGATCGCGTTAATGCCGTAGTTGGGCAAACTTTCTTCCGTGTGGTATTTCGGGACTTTGATGCTCAGCAATAGCCCTGTTATGATCATGTCGCATATCGAACTATAAGTAAAGTGTATCCTCTAATCTTCGTCAAACATACGTACCAAATTTTACAGAGTTATATCTGCGAAATAATTATTTACAATGATCGAATATTATTTTATATATAGGCAAAAACATGAATAACAACAGCTATTGGGACGACAGATGACGTAATAAATGAATAAATTCGGCAAATTTTCGAATCTAACATAACCCATTATACATTCTAATCCTGAGGTCATTAATCTTAACAGATGGTATCAATTTACTGCTATAAAGGAAAGGAAGTGTGTACAGTATATCAATGGTAACAAACTGTGAATAAAATATGTCAATTGTTTGTGTGCAGATATACATTTACCACCAACGTTCTTCTCTATGTTTTGCAAATGTTTATAAGTGTATGCTCTATCTTTTTGGAAGATCGCTTTGCAAGCTAATCATCAGGAATGCTACATTTTTCGTGAGTCCAAGACGCAATGCATTCCGCTTCAGCGCCAATGTTTATTTAGCAAATTGGCTTATCGGCTTGAACTAAAGGTCTACAAATGCGGATCAGCGATATGATTGCAATCTTCACGGTGACATAGTAAATTTCGAACAGGGGAGCCACAGTGACTCTTTTTGCAAGTGCTAAACTAAGTAAAAATTGATAGGAAAAAATGACAACGGCGAAATATTTCTCAAACATCACGGAATTTACGTAAAAACCCATTATTCCCATTATGGAATTACAATGTTTAGCAAGTCTTTCGGACTATGAGAGCTTTTCTAAATATATTTTAAAGCTATCATAAAATCCATCATTTTCTAATGTTCTCGTGACTCTGTATATCAGAGAGAGAGAGAGAGAGAGAGAGAGAGAGAGAGAGAGAGAGAGAGATTCCTATATGTTAAGGTGACAACCAAATGCATTTGCTCTAAAAATCCTCCCCATTTCGAGCATTGGAAAGTTGATTCATTGGACGGTGCCCATGTCAGTCCCCTGGCATCAAACTACCATGAATTATTCGTCAGATGCCCTTAGCACTGAAAATAAATCCAGCTCAGCAGATTAGATTAATGAGCCTCGATGCTGCAGATGGTCTGATTATTCGAGTAGTTTTAAAGAAATTACTGACGCAACGCCTGTTATTATAGTTTTTTCCACTGAATCGCAATAACGAAATATTTCATGATGATGAAATCAGTTTCATTCTCTTATTCTAATTCGAAATTAAATGCATTTAACTGCTACCAACAGGGTATTCAAAACTTGATTCACATAATATATCAAGAATAGTAATCAAATGAATGCACCAATCATTATAATTAACGAGGATTACATAAAATTCTGCAAAACATATTAAGTATAGTCCTCTTTAAATGCATTAAAAATTAAGCTACTAACAGTAAGGAAGGCCGAACCACTTATCTCTAACAGCAATGATGGAACGAATAAAAAATCAAATATTTGCCGCTCAACATCTAAACAAATAAATAAATCAAATTCTCACCCCACAAAACAATTTTGTAACGAACTTACTCGCTTCTGTCAAAATCACGCTCTCCGAATTAGCGATGATATAATGCTCCTCCCTCCCTCCCCCTATGCCTATGTACAAAATAGAACGGACACGACTACAACCTCCTGGCTGGACCACTGCATCACGTCCCCTTAACTTCATGATTCTATTGTAACCTGCAACACTCGTACGATCTTGCAATGGGCTATGATCACATCCCCTTCCAGGTGTCATTCAGTAGAAATCCTTCTCTACCGTGAACCCCCTAACTGGTCACCCACCTGCTGTTAACTGGGATTTTTAAAACCAACAGCAGACCAGATCCTTTAGGGAAACCACGGAAACCAGGCTGCGGTCAACAGTTCAACCGGCAGACGCCTCACTGTGCACTAACCCAAAATGTAGAAACGACCATCACAGTGGATATCTGAAAGAATTCTATTCGAATATAATTTCCGCTATGCTTGCATCCGGCAGGGATACCTTTAGATCTCGCCAAGACAACTCTCGTAATATACCTGGATGGAATGACTTGGTTAAAGATCTATATACACATTCACGAGAAATGTTTCTACTGTGGAGGCAAAATGGTAGCCCGAGGGAAGGACACTGTACTGCTAATGAGGCAGGCAAGAGCGCTGTTCAAACTTGCCCTTAAACATTGCAGACTGAATGAAAAGCAACTAAGAGCTGATGCAATGTCTAGAAAATTAGAATCTGGCGATTACCCCCGTGTTTGGAATGGCATTCAATCCCTAAATCCCAAAACTAAAAAGCTATCACAGAAAGTAGGAGAAGCCGTCGGTGACGAGGCTATCGCAAGAATGTGGGGCGATCACTTCAGCACTATCCTGAATTGCATTAAAGATCAAGACTCCTGAAGGGATGTAAATAACCTCCTTACTGATATTGTTTTATTTCGCCGATCGTATTACGCCAGGTAACATAAGCGATGCCGTAAACAACCTACCTAATAATTCAAATTCTGCCATCCGATAATTTACATTTTGCTAGCTGCTCTATTTAATGCGTGCATAATTCACCAGTTTCTCCCAGACTCCCTACTCTTGGTTCACTTAATGCCATTAATAAAAAACGAGCTAAAGGATGCAGCTGACCCTGGAAGTTATCGCCTGATTGCAATTATTACAATTGCGTCAAAGATACTTGAGTCCGTTGTTCTAGTGAGACTTTTCCCCTTTCTAAACACTACTGACAACCAGTTCGGCTTTAAAGCAAACCACTCAACCGACACCTGCATCTACATCCTGAAAGAATTGCTGAACTATTACCTATCATCAGCCTCTCCTGTTTTCCTATGTTTTGTAGATGTGAGAGAAGCATGTGGCAGAGTAAACTACTTGAAAATCTTCCTGAAGCTGCACAAATGAGGCACACCTCTATATCTAATTGGCATTTTATGTTGTTGGTTCTCCATACAGCAATTCTGTTTCAAATGGGGTAACGTATTGTCGTGCACCCTCGGCTCCCTAAACGGGCCCCGGCAAGGGGGCATTCTCTCCATACCTGTTTAACACATACACAGATGCTTGAACGTCAAACTGAACTCACTCCCAATCGGATGCACTATCAACGAAACAACAATAAACAACCACTGTTACGCCGACGATATGGTTCTGATTTCCCCATCAGTGCAAGGTCTCCAGCGACTCATCGACACTTGCCTCCAATAGGCAGAGGAATTTGATATCCTATACAACGAAACCAAGACCCCATGCATGTCGCCGCTCCCGAGATCGCTTAAGCATATTGCAGAGCCATTTATTTTCCTCGGAAATCATCGTCTGGAATTCGTGCATGAATTTCCGTGTTCGGGCCATATTATCACGGACGACCTAAAAGATACGGCAGACATAGAACAGAGGCGTCGTAAACTATGTGCAACTGGCAACATGACTGCAAGGAGGTTTGCCTTCTGTCACCGAGAAATGAAACTGCTGCTCTTCCGCTCGTACTGCTACAGTATATATGGGTGTTCCTTTTGGACGAACTATACCCGAGAGACCATGAGACGTATCACTGTTGTTCACAATTATGACATTATGAGACGCCTCACAAACACTCCTCGCTATCACTCCGCCAAGCAGATATTCACAGAAAACCGCCTGGATAATTTGAAAATCATTGTGAGGTGAACAACGTCCCGTCTGATCACCCGACTGAGAAACAGCAGCAGTTCGCTCATACAAAGCATCCTAAGCAGTGAGGCAAGATGATGATCTAAATTGTGGGAAAGATGGGATGAAGAAAATAAGTATCTAAGGGAACTAGAAACAAAGGGTGCTTGCTTAATAATGAAAACCAGGCTGAATATGTTGAACCTGAAAGCTAACTACCGGGAAAGATATAAGGATGAGGTCTGTGATAACTGCAGAATAGAGGAGGACAGCACAGAACATTTGTTCAGGTGTAAAACCTTACAAAAAATAGAAAACTTAACATTAGAGACTCTGAAAGCCCTGAACAGAAAACTAGTGGAATATATAAGAATAGCCATGAAAATAAAGGACGTCACCAACCCAGAAAGCAACGGCACCAGTTAAAAAGTAATAGTAACGTAAAAGGGAGGAGTAATAAAGTAAATAAATTCAAAATATTAAGTAACATCTGGAAGGTTAAGGGTAGGTTGCTAAATTAAATTAAAACTGTTAAATTATATATATATATATATATATATATATATATATATATATATATATATATATATATATATAAAAAATGTAAAGTAAAAATAAAATTGTGCAAAATTGTAAGATATATATATATATATATATATATATATATATATATATATATATATATATATATATATATATATATATATATATATATATATATATATATATATATATATATATATATATATATATATATATTATATATAAAAAAATAAAATTGTGTAAAACTGTATTCAAGGGAATAGAGCTTCTCACCTCATGAGAATCGTGTAGTGTGCCCGCAACTGTGTTTGTGGAGTGAGCGCTTAGGAACCACGAACCAGGAACCAATGAGGTGTCTGTTCCTTAAATGACTTGTTCTCTACTTTGCAATTATGAAGTGTCATCTTCAGAATCTGTCATTATTATTATTATTATTATTATTATTATTATTATTATTATTATTATTACTATATTTCTACGTTTCTTGTTATTACTGGTATTTTTACTTTTTCTTATTATTACTGTGATTAATATCATTGTGGTAGTTTTTGCAATTTCAATATTCGTATTTAGCCTTCTGGACCTGACTTCTGTAACCACCTAATGTCTCCAGCTGGAAATTAATCGTCCGCAATCTGTATTTTTTCCTGTTATCATTTTTATTTATTTTTTTTTTGCTATGATTCTCCATATAATTACTGTCATTACTGTTATTATGAATACTATTTTTTTCTACTTCTTCAGCAACTGTGTGGATACTGCCGATTATTATTTTTGTCATGTTACCTTATGTATCTAGATTGTGTGTTTTGTATTTGTATATTCCACGTATATGGACCTGAGCCATGTTAATAAAGATTATTATTATTATTATTATTATTATTATTATTATTATTATTATTATTATTATTATTATTATTATTATTATTATTATTATTATTTCGGCGCAGGGCCATATACATGGAATATACAAAATGCAATAATCAATACAGTTGCTGAAGAACTAGAAAAAAATAGAACTCATAATAACAGTAATGACAGTAATTATATGGAGAATAATAGCAAAAAAAAATTACTTCCCCTCACAAATGTTCTAGAGAAAAAACAACAGCAGTTTCTGCCACATTTATACCTGATAGCATACATACTGCTTAAGTCACCCTTATGATCTTGTTCTGTATTCACTCTTAGTCTTGTATATAATGTATAATGTATTATTTTGCTTCATGCTTTCGAACTTTTATGCAGCAAATATTCTTCATTTCAAATGAATATTGGATATCCGCACCAATAATAAATTAATTATCGAAACCTCTATGTAAATAAAACTTTAGGAAAAAGGAAGCTCTTAAGCTGACGCTCTCTATAGAGGGATGAAGAAATTTGTTTTTATTTAGCATTTCCCAACGTTTTGTGAGAGAGAGAGAGAGAGAGAGAGAGAGAGAGAGAGAGAGAGAGAGAGAGAGAGAGAGAGTGTGTGTAATTGTCATTATGAGTGGTTCGGTTGTTGGAGTTGGTTTTACGGCTGTCTCTCTGTCTGTCGGTCTGTCAGGAGTTTTTCGTTTTTTGGGAGGTCTTGGGCAGTTGAGGTCCAACCTGAAAGTGAACAGGAGTTCGTCTGTTTTTTGAGACCACATTAATGGTTCATGTGTCTCTTCTTTTTGTGTTTGTTCGTTGTTGGTGGAGGGTCGATTTAAGTTTTTGTTTCGTGGGTGTGTGCTGTGATTGGCGACCGTGGACCTTTATCCATCTCCAGCAACCGAAGATCAGGGTGAGTGTTGCGTGTTGTTTTGTTTGAGGTTGTAGAATTCCGCCACATAATATTTGGCGCCCAACGTGGGCAGCTGGTATTGCAGCTGCAATTGAGGTTGGTGGCTGGTTTGTGTGACTGAAGAGAAGGATGGAAGAGGAACTGGTAAGGTTGAGAGAGGAGAATACGTGGTTGAGGGGTGAGAAATGAGAGATTGAGGAGTCAGTTGGAGGAGGTGGAGGGAATACTAAGAAGTGCAAAAGAAGAAATGAAAGGGGAGATGAAAGAGTCAGAAGAGAGAATGGAAGAGAGGATGGATAAAAGTTCGAGGGAATGATGAATGACTGGAAGAAATGGTGAAAGGTATGTTCAAAGGGTGTTTTGGAGAAGGGGCTGTTGGAGGCAGGTTCTCTGGAACGTGTGAAGGGGCAAGAGAGAAAGAAAAGGAGGAAGAAGTGAATGGAAGCGTGAGTGATGAAAGTGATATGGAATAGGAAGTAAGAAACGAGGGAATGAGAGGCAGGGTAAGGAAAAGAGGAATGAAAAGCAAGGGAAGGAACAGAGGGAAAGTAAGGATAAGTCAGGGGAAGAAAAAGGAAGAAGGAAAGGGAAAGAAACTGGTAAGAAGGGAAAGGAAGTGGAAAGGCAGGAAAGAAGGGAGAGGGTGAAGGCAGTAGTGATAGTGAGGTGGATGGAGGTGAGTGGATAAAAGTGGATAAAAAAGAGGGGGTGAGTGTAATGAGTAAGATGAATGTAAGTGCAGAAGTGGACTCTTTGTATTCGGAAGAGGTGAAAGGACAGAGCGAAAGTAGCAAAGTGAGAGTGAAAGTGAAAATTCAGTGAAAGGCTATGTATGTGAGGGGATTCTGTGAAAAGTATAATGAGTATGGAAGTAGGGATGTGCATGATTTCTTTAGGGAGTATGAAAGGTTTTGTCAGGATAAGTATGGGGAAAGTAAGAGAGTATGGGCACGAGAATTAGGAGAGTATTTGACTGGGTTTTTACTTGACATGTATAGGGTTATTATGAGTGTGGGAGATGTTGAGTATGACAAGGTGAAAGCTAGATTAGTTGAGCAAGCGAGGCGTATGAAAAGCGAGTGTTAAGTATAAGAGGAAGAATGAATTTGATGAGGCAAGAATGAAAGCTGGGGAAACCTTGTCACTGTATGCTTGTCGGCTGGAGACGTTGGCAAGGAAGAAGTTTGGGGATGATGGGATAGATGAATGTAAGGAGTTAGTACGGAAGTTGTTAGGGACAGTGCCAGATGGAGTTAGAGAATTTGTGAACTTGAAGCGGAAGGAGAAGAAAAGATGGACGAATGAAAGGTTGACTTGGGGAGAAATTTTGGAAAATTGTAGAAGATTATGAGCTTGACAGGGTTATAAAGAGAGCAGAAGTGTAAGTGTAAGGGGCTGGGGTAGATGAGAGAGTACCAGAGTTCAGAAGCTTTAGGATGCTCCCTGTTGAGGGGCCCAATGAGAATGGCCGATAGTGTAATAGATAGAGTGTAAGAGCAAGTAATGTGGAGGTGCCAG
>NC_089781.1:73332587-73345087 GCF_040412425.1 Macrobrachium rosenbergii | reverse complement strand
ACTCTGAAACAATTATCTGGATCAAACGTGGCAGTGTTTCATTCGATGCTTTATTTTTATGTTAACTGCATAAGGATCAATAGCCCAAACCAGATGCATCCTTTTAAGTTATAAAGGATACAAATTTATATATTTATACACAGTAAATAATTTCCTGTTTTACCACCACATACACATGCACACAATTTATATACACATACATAATTACATATATATATATATATATATATATATATATATATATATATATATATATATATATATATATATATATATATATATATTTTTTTATTATATTTTCCTGGTATGGTATTTGGACTCCATTTATATTTATAAAATGGCCTATATATATATAAACACAATACAAAAATATGCATGAAGGCGCCAAATGTTTCCTGGTGGACAGGTGGTTAAATTGCTGCTGACTCCACATTTATTCAAAGGGAAGTTGCTACTTACAAAAGGACTACTCTAAAATGGCCTTGCAAGATACCCAGGACATATAAAACACAAACAAAAAGGAGTTGTACAAGGAGCGGAGGGCTCTTACTCAAAGGAAGTGCGTGAAACACGTGGATACAAAAATAGTATATTCTCATAAAACACAAGATCACCAAGGTACTGCTTCAAGTCGTAGATTGGGGCGGAAAAGGGCGCCCTTGGGATGATGAAAAGGCCGCAGTTGAGTATCCGCTCGCGTCTGGGACTTGCAATCCCCACTTGCACTGCCTGCTGGCCACGTGGTTGGGATAGAGCAAAGGGACGTTAACTTCCACGTGGCGACGAGGGAAAGAGTTGGGGGGGGAGGTCTGCACTCGTGACCTCTTTCCTTTAACTACTGGCTGTGTGTGAGAAAGAGCTGTCCTCGCCCTGACCTTTTATTGCTTCTGGACATGGGTGGGGGGGCGATGCCCTGACCCAGGTCACGCTTCTATATCAAAGAAAACGGCTTCCTCTCCTGTACCTGTACCAAAGAAAACGATGCAAAGCCAGTTTACTGCCCAGGGCAAAAGATTACATCTTGAGTATAACCCCCCTGACTTCTGGTTCAAACTACCCCGAACCAGTATTTACTACTTCTCCCAGGTTCAAAATAGACAGAGGCCTATCTATCGGGCGAGCAAAGCAGAAAGGCAGGCGCTTTCATAGCGTATTTTGGCACTAATCTTTACAGCTTCCCGGGCAAGATGATATTCACACCTATAAGCGGATGCGAATATCGATAACAGCAAAAATGAGCGAAGAAAACGTTCGACTTTACTCTATCTTCTGCTTTGCTACAATTGTTACTTTACTTTATTTGCAAAACTCTGCTGCCACACTGATCAATAACAAACTGAAGGTTTACTTTAGGAGCAGAGTGCAATTTAGAATATACAATACAAGGGTGAACTTACTTGCAAATTAATTATTGCTCAAATACTTCGTAAGTACTGATTCTACCCATTCTTTATTCATTTTACTTTACAGGGGTAATAAGGCGCTCAAAAGAAAATAGACCAAGAACACTTCCAAATTACAAAATAACAACAACAACAAAATAAAACATACAAGGCAGGATTTAAAAGGAAAACGAATGTAAACCAACTGATTTCTTAATGCTATCCTGGAATTACATGCATGCTATTAATTGTGTCTTGAAGAGGCAGCATAAGTGACAATACACTGTGGGTTTTAAATAATATCCCCTTTACCAGAAATTGTAATAACAAAATTCAATTCTCCTTTTCAATCGAAATACAATTGTTCATAAGCTCGACGAGCATAGCTAATATCTCCCACGAACGCTAAACTGAAGTGACAGTAGCCTGACAGCTGCGAGGCAAAGAGATTATTCGCGGGTTTTAATTCGCTAACTTAAACAACGCTAAATTTTTTACGTCTGCAGCTTACAACTCGGGTGTAAGCTATAAATAGACTACTCGCTCGACGTATGAATGGGAGGATAAACAAATGAAGGGGGAAAAGGGACAAGGATAACATTCTCCACAAGGATAACTCAATAAAATGTAAAAAAAAAAAAGGAAACTACACAGAATGACAAACAAAGGACATGATTTCTTACTAAGGGGCGGGCCACACCGCGGGGATTAAAAGGGCAACATTAAAATTCGTAAGGGCAGGAGTCTTGTGACTCAAGATTCGTTAACAAATAGAGGAAAAGATTAAATGCAAGAGTAAATAATATACACAGAAAACGAAGGATAACAGAGTAAGGTATTTATGGTTTATGTATTAATCTAACTTCCGTTGCCAATAGACGACGGTCAGAGCTAACTCTCAGCCCAAGGGCTGGGAAAGGAAACCCAAAGGGCGCGACCCCTTCAGGAAGAGCTGACACACCTGCCTTGTGCCAAAGGACGGGTGTAAGGGCGTGCCACTTCCCACTCTGTCTCTCTTACTGCTTCAAAATAAAAGGATTAATGCATTTTTAAAGGGGATGATATCCCATATGTTAACTGCCGCTTGTGGTGGTAAGTAAGGGAAAGTGTAAAGGAAAGATCGATAGAGAAGGATGAGGGATAGAAATTCCAAAGGAAAGGAAGATGATAGCAGAAGGCCTTGACATCCTCTCCTGGATGAAAGGTGCCAAGACGTTCAAAAGATGAAGATGGTGGCCCTATGCCAAGTTTGCACAGGGGCCAGAAGAGCTCGGGGCTCGTTGTGGACTAACTGCGATCGCCCACACCCGTGGTGACTCCGCCGCGAACCTCTCCTCCTTGGACCGTTGTCCTTGGCCGAGGAATCAGAGGGCCCGAGGCCAAAGGGCGGCAAGGGGTGCCATCTGGGTCAGCTGCTGCGACAACTGACCCAGGAATTTTGTTCGCCATCTCGGACATTAACCGGTGCAGTTCGCAGTGTTCATCGGCCCAGGAAGGCGGGGCAGAACCATGACTCGCGGAGGAATCTGCGGCGGGTGGCGAGAGAGAGGGGACGGCCAGAGGGGGCGGGGTCGACTTGCGTGCAGGGGTGACCAGCTCAGGCACTGACATTGGCACTGGCGCTGGTAGCGATGTGGTGGTGGTCTTGTCTGTCTGGACGGACGGAGACTGGCACTGCTCAGTGCGCCTAAGTGGCACTGGCAGAGGAGTTGAAAACCGAGATTCTCCTGAAGGGAGATCTGGCTGGGGCCTCGGCACTGGTACTGATGCCGTGCCAGGCACTGGACTCAGATTTGAATGATTAATTGGGGAATGGGGACCCCGGAATGGTTGTGTTTGGAATGGGACGTAAAGTCTTGGCCCAGGACGTCGTCATAGCCTCCTGGAATGTGTTTCGCTACGGCGAGACGAAGGTTCCTGGCTCTGTGGGGTCGGGTGACCCTCAGTTGGACCGTAGGGAGGATCATTTTAAAATAGTTTATGCCCTCAATGGTGACGAGCTTGCGTCGGTCTATTATAGCTCCATAGGGAACTTTGTCCCTCCTTATGAGGGAAATCTGCGCGCCAGAGGCGTCAAATGCCTTGACCTGGCGTGCTGAGTGTCTACCTCGAGGAGGTACCACATAGATGGGACCCTCGGCAGGAGGGCCTAAGGACTCGGGATTCGTTACTGCCAGGGCGACGGTGGGAGTATTTGATTTATTATTGCTCGGGCACTTCGCCCATGCGGGAGAATGGCCATAAACCTTCCACGCCTTGCAAAAGGTCTGGCTGAAGTGTTTCTGCACTGCCCTGTGGAGGCGAGTTATTGGGTGATTTTCTGGGAGAGAGAGGAACCGGTCTCTTGCTCCGGCACTGTTCGGAGGAATGCCCCGTTTTCTTGCAATATCCGCACCCAACGGGTTTCTGTGATTGCCCATTCTTCGGCAGAGGGGCACCCGAAAGGAAGGCAGGTGGAGTAATTTTGTGCTGGAGGGAGCTCTCCGGGGGGTGATGAGTATCCCAGGAGTCGGCGATGCGACAGCATTCCACCAACGTCGTAGGCTCCCTCTCGGCGACGTGCGTGGTGAGGGCTGGAGGGGTGTAGAGTAGAAAGTGCTCTATTTTTATCTGTTCGATTGCCTCGTTGAGGGTCGTAACCCCCACGGACTCGAACCATTTGGCACGGGCACGCTCGGACTGGTAGGCCCAGTCTGCCCAGGTCTGATTGGCTTCTTTCACTTGCCCTCGCCAGCGCCTCCTCCAGCGTTCAGGGGTTATTTCGTACGCCTTTGTGATAGTCTGGCGTACGACCTCCCAGTTTTCCTGCTCCTCCGGCGGGAGGGCTTTGTAGGCGATAAGGGCCTCTCCTCCAAGGAACTTGCCCAACACCAGGGAGAGTTCGGCTGCACTCAGGGGGCAGGCCTTTAAAACTGTCTCGGCGCTGTCGAGCCACACCTCGGGCTCGGCCTCCGTCCACTTTGGCATGCAGGCGAGAGCCTGGCTGAAGGCACTTATCCCCTGAGTGGCAGGTGGAGGCGGAGGGCCACTATGTTGCAGCATTGCGAGTTCATGGGCATGCTGCTTGTCCCTTTCTTCCCTTTCCGCTGCTTCTCGTTTCTCTTGAGCCTGTCTCTCTGCTTCTCGTTCCCTTCTCTCTGCTTCTTGTTCCTGCCTTGCGGCTTCTTCTCGTCTCTCCTGAGCCTGTTTCTCTGCTTGTATGGCTTCCATCCTCTCCTGTACCCAGTCTCTTAGTTCTCTCCCGGAAAGGCCGAGTTCCTTCCCCGAGGACATGAAGAACTTGAAATCCTCGCTCTGCTGAGACCGTGTCGACATTTTGCAGGTGGGAGAGGACGCTAGTAACACAGATTTAATTTCCCAGAGCTGTGGGAATTTGGAATGTTCCCCAAAGGGCGTATGAATGATCTCCCGCCTTGGCACAGCGAGCTGATTTTCGGGGGCGATGATTAACAAGTGATTGGTCTCCGAAGGTACTGACAAAGCGGGTTTGGTTGGGGACGGTGATTAGCAAATGATTGGTCTCCCGATTTACCGACGGAGCGGGCTGATTGGGCGACGATGATTAACAAATGATTGGTCTCCCAAGGTACCGACAAACGGGTTTATTTGGGGACAAGATTGGAATATATATGGGTCTCCCGAATTACCGACAAGGCGGGCTTATATCTGGGGACTGAATTGGAAATGAATTGGTCTCACCAAAGTACCGACGAACGGGTTTATTTGGGGACTAGATTGGAATATATATGGGTCTCCCGAATTACCGACGAGGTGGGCTTATCTGGGGACAGAATTGAAAATGAATTGGTCTCACCAAAGTACCGAAGAACGGGTTTATTTGGGGACTAGATTGGGATATATATAGGTCTCCCGAATTACCGACGAGGCAGGCTTATCTGGGGACTGAATTGAAAATGAATTGGTCTCGCCAAAGTACCGACGAACGGGTTTTATTGGGGACAAGAATAGAAAATATAGGCTCCCTAAAATTCCCGCACAGACGAAGTCTGATTAGCAAGAGCGCTAGTTTTACTGACTTATGGGAGATGTGTTATTCTCAAGGGCAATTAGGTGGGTGGCAATCCCACATTCACAACAGATAGGCAACACACACAGCCGTAGTAAAAGCACAAAACAAAACACACAAAATGAATGAACAAAGTAAACAAAGCCCGGGACTTCCCCGAGGCGTTAACCTTGTATAATATACGCTTTCGCTCCTATTTCTAAAACGAGAGAGAGAGTAAAATGAGTCAGCGATGCTAGTCTGACTTGCGAACACGTGTTTTCCGTCGATTTCTCGCGCCTATCTAAGGATTCGGTTTCGAAATCACTCGTTTCTACAGGAGGAATATGCGCACTATTCCTTTAATGATTTAGCACCTAAATAACCTAATTGAATGGCATGCAAGCCACGTGCAAAGGCTTCCAAAGCTAAGTTTCGGCGATTCTCTCTCTCGTTTTCCTCTGACATGCGCCCTACTATTAAAAAAAAATTCCTAGGGTTAGTCACGTTTGCTAAAGCGTCCTACGCTAAATAAACACAGTTTACTTACGCAGAATTTCCTTGGTCTGTTGCGCTGGCTTTTCAAAGGTTCGTAATCTGTCTCGTATCCAGCTTAGCTGAGCTAATTGCTGATTTCACAAATTGCAACACAAACAACAAAGGGGAAGAGGGGTGGATGCAATCATTACGAGAATCACTGGTCAGGTCGCCATTTTTATATGTTTCCTGGTGCAGGTGGTTCTTATGACTCCACATTTATTCACTTTACTCTAAAATGGCCTTGCAAGATACCCAGGACATATAAAACACAAACAAAAAGGAGTTGTACAAGGAGCGGAGGGCTCTTACTCAAAGGGAAGTGCGTGAAACACGTGGATACAAAAATAGTATATTCTCATAAAACACAAGATCAAAGGGACATTAACTGCCGAGGTCCTCCC
Source organism: Macrobrachium rosenbergii (assembly GCF_040412425.1). Classification (NCBI taxonomy): domain Eukaryota; kingdom Metazoa; phylum Arthropoda; class Malacostraca; order Decapoda; family Palaemonidae; genus Macrobrachium; species Macrobrachium rosenbergii. Next base: position 73,338,758 of record NC_089781.1, on the reverse strand, counting down.
GAAGGAGGGGGAGCTTGGGAATGCCAGGAACACGAACCAAGGAAAATTCTGCTACGGTTGTCCTTCTGAAACGATATTAGGACCCAGGTTACAAATCTAATGCTGGAATTCGGGGAATGAATTACTTGGGTGTGTGCTGAGGGCGCCAAGGACTCACCTGAGGCGTTACTTGTCACTCAGAGGAAAGAAGCAGTGAACACGTGGGCCAGGATTAAACCAAGAAACATCAGGGAATACAAAGTTATAGGCCCAGAAGTTAATCAATGCACAAGGGCGAAGTAACGTGACCAGCAACTCGTTTTGGGTACTTTACCACATTGTAAGGCTGACGTCGTCTTCTGCCAGGGACCACGTGTGGGAGCGTCGACAAAAGGGCCTCCTTCACCAAGGTACTGCTTCAAGTCGTAGATTGGGGCGGAAAAAGGGCGCCCTTGGGATGATGAAAAGGCCGCAGTTGAGTATCCGCTCGCGTTTGGGACTTGCAATCCCCACTTGCACTGCCTGCTGGCCACGTGGTTGGGATACAGAGCAAAGGGCCGTTAACTTCCACGTGGCGACGAGGGAAAGAGTTGGGGAGGGGGGGGCGAGGTCTGCACTCGTGACCTCTTTCCTTTAACTACTGGCTTTGTGTGAGAAAAAGCTGTCCTCGCCCTGACCTTTTATTGCTTCTGGACAGGGGTAGGGGCGATGCCCTGACCCAGGTCACGCTTCTATATCAAAGAAAACAGCTTTCTCTCCTGTACCTGTACCAAAGAAAACGATGCAAAGCCAGTTTACTGCCCAGGGCAAAAGATTACATCTTGAGTATAACCCCCCCGACTTCTGGTTCAAACTACCCCGAACCAGTATTTACTACTTCTCCCAGGTTCAAAATAGACAGAGGCCTATCTATCGGGCGAGCAAAGCAGAAAGGCGGGCGCTTTCATAGCGTATTTTGGCGCTAATCTTTACAATATATATACATAAGTGTGTATAGTGTGTATATATAAATATAGATATATATATAAATAAATTATATATACTGTATATACTATAGATATACATATATATACAGTATATATATATATATATATATATATATATATATATATATATATATATATATATATATATATATATATATATATATATATATATATATAAATTTCTAGTTAACAATTATAGATTTTGTGATTTATTAAAAAGTTTATGCTTATAAGAACTCGAAGTTCCACAGAAACAAATAACCGGATTTTATGTTGTAAAGGAATCACAACATCTGACTTAATACAATCACCCCTACCATGAAATCTGTCAGGTAACGCAAATTACAAACTGATTATTGTCAAAAACTGAATGTCAGATGTCAATACCTTAGTCTCAATCATCAGAGGATATCAATTTTAAGTGTCATTATAACTCAAATTTCTATTAATGATGTAGACAAACAAATTTAAATAAGATATATAATTCATGCGACTGGAAATCTAAAGATGGGAAAAAAATTATGAACTTCCAGGAAATAAGCTGTTTTCCGGTCAATGTAAGATACAAACTTTTACGTGCTGTTACACCAGAAAGACTTTTTTACTCAGCTTACTACTACAAGATACAAAAATACAAAAATTAATAATATAAGCTATTTCAAAACTAGACAACTTGCATTATTAAGAAAAAATTAGGATGTGTATGATAAAAAGGCAATCGTTCTGACATATTAGTCACTTAAACATTTCTCAGAAGCTGCGTTTCATCCTTTCTAAATTTCACTTTGGACTGCAGCACTGCAGCACAGCGCAACGTCAGCGAAGGGAAGTGCTCTTGGAGCAAGAAGGATTTTGGGGAGATCAAAAAGGATTTTGGAGGAATTAGATTCCAGGGCTTTAGCATACGGTTTGTATTTCATTTTCCTCATAGAGAACAACATCTATGACACAATGCGTTGAGTTGTAATACTGTATTACGCCAGTTGCAATATTGAAGAATTACATTTACATCGTACTCTTTGGGGCAGTGTGATTTTCCTTATTCTTTTTTTTTCTAAGTCAGCCAATTCATTGACAACGTATCTAAACATCCTGACTATATCACTTGACATAGAAGATAGTTCACGTAAATTGTCAGGTTAACTACTGAACCAATCTAAACTAATATGATGCGATCTATTTCTCACAAACAAGTCTTTATCTTGTTAAATCTGCGGATAACTTTTTGATAACTTTTAAGAGCAAAATAAGAGTTAAAAAAAATACCAATTTTAGGTAATAACTAATACCTTCATGTTTACATGTACAAGAAACAAAATGTTTAAAAAATATGTCTGATAAATTGAAAAACTGAATACAGTACTAAAAACACTGCTGACAATGTTATATATACCTGAATGATAAGGAATAGACAAGGTCAGTGTAAATTTCAGGTACTACTTGTTAAGTGGTTACTGAGGACGTTCGAAGGGTAATGAAAAAGCCGAAGTATGGAAAGAGAGGACGAGCTAAGGGCATCATAAGTGAGGTGATAATGTACGGTGGTGTTAGAGAGAGCAGTTGACCAGATAGAGTAAGGTGTGAATTATGAAGGGTCCCGATGGAATAAGTTAAGGGTGATAGAAAAAACAAAAATTACGGGGCAAAACATCACTCACCAGCAGAAATGGTAGGATTCTGACTGAAAAGTAAGATGAATTATAAAAAAGCGGTGGGGGATGAATCGTATGGGTTTATATAAGGCAAATATATCGGAGCTTCAAGAAGGCTTCTTAAGGTTTGAATAGATTGCCAGAAGGGGGTGAGTTTTTGCAACGGACTAGAATTATTACCTCCTGAATCTTCCAGCATCCGTGACCTTGCAAAGAGGTGTAAGAGTGATATTGAATACAAACACTTCAAAATTCTTACAACGTCTTCTCCACAAAAGCTAGCAGTCTTCGAATTGCTCTTTATAAAAATGGTTGTTCCGAAACTGAATAACCAAACTGCCTCCACCCCTGTATACCTGGCATAAAATACGAACTTGCTTCCATTACTCCAGTAACTCGTCTTCCTTCCTCCACTGGAAATGGTATTTCAGTTTGAGTTTCGTTGGTGCTCTTTTAATTTGCTTGCTATTATTATTGTGTATTTTTAAATGCGTACTTTATGGACATTTTCTTTTATTGTAACTTTCGGCTTGAAATTGTGCTGGTTCCCGAAACGCTGCATTAATAAAACTATGCTCATGTGAAACGGACGTCTGCTTGAAACCATTTCCACTATACATACATTATATACTGTGTGTGTGTATATATATATATATATGTATATATATATATATATATATATATATATATATATATATATATATATATATATATATATATATATATATATATATATATATATATATACATATATATATATCCGGAATTTCACATCTACATACATACATACATACATACAAAACTTCTGGTAGGAAAGTCCTCTCCTCAACCCAAGATTTAAACCAAAGCTGCTTAACAAACTTGGAACCAAGATTACACTGACGCTCGTGAAAATCTTTTCCTCTTCCTAAAAAAAAAAAAAAAAAAAAAAAAAAAAAAATCCCATAAAAAATACAACTGATTTGACGCTAAAAATTTTCTTTGTATCCCTTCTAAAGGAAAGTAACTTTGAAGACTTCATGCAAATCATACGGAAAAATGTGTTGGTATATTCTTTTAGAATAAGAGGATCTTCGGAAAGCACAGACTACATAGAACCCTTGTATAAGATATATGCTCTTTTAAAACGAAAACAGCTTGCATGGACAAAACTTGAGAAAATTCTTTTGAAAAGAACGCGCTTCCATCAACACAAGCAAACAATAAAAAAAGAAACTCGAATGAGATGCAACTAACAAAAAAAAGCAAAAAATTCTAACATTTAATAATAGATTGGTGCATTCTAAATGCAATATTTTGTCAGATATAGTTAGCCTGTTACATCGGGTAAATAGGGACCTTAATTTACACAAACTGGAGGAAAACTGCCATAGTTTGATGTAAAGAGATATTTATAATTTCTATTCTTTTCTGAAAGGTATATAACATTTCTACTAAGCGACACCAGTCACCAATAAGCTGGTTTGTTTTTCTTAAATATGACATTAATTCCCATCTCCAAATGAAGGACATTTCATTTGGTTATACTGAGAGGAAGCCTTTAATCGTACAATATGAAAACAAAGAGAAATTTAGGTTTTGCGTAAATTCTTTTGTAGGATTTGCAGTTCTAAACTGTCCCACCTCCAAATGAAGCTTAGTACATTTAATGAAAATCACTCTCGTGGAATCCTGCATGTTAAATCAACGCTAAAACACAAGAAGGGATTCAGTGGACCAAAATGGCCTGCCATTAAGCACATGGAGCGTGGTTTGATCCCCCAATGATGAAGAGGTACTGAAGACCATCTAATTTACATCGACCAAGAATCTTTATAAGTTTCTTTCATCACAGCCGAAAGATAAAGGGATACAATACACTTAGAAAGATCATTCTATCTAGGTCTGCATCGTTTTTTAACCATTCTTCTTTTATTTGTTTGCCAGCGAGTTATTACCGATAAAAGTTTCCAGAACGTTTATTAATATGATAATGCTGACGACGAAGGCTTTAGAAATTTAGATGCTACAAAGGTATTTGTCGAAAGGAGAACTATTATTCAGATATCCCGAACTCCGATTTATCTCTACCACTTGCCTAAAATAAAAATTACTAAATGATAGAGAGAGAGAGAGAGAGAGAGAGAGAGAGAGAGAGAGAGAGAGAGAGAGAGAGAGAATCATTTATAAGTTATATATAAACATATATGTGCATGTATGTATGTATGTATGTATGTATGTATGTATGTATGTATGTATGTATGTATGTATGTATGTATGTATTCTGGACCTCTACCTTAAAACGATAATTCACCTTGACGTTGCCGTGCGTCCGGCAAGACCATACATTTTAGAAAGTAACATTACGAACTTTCTATTAAAAGTTTTTCTTTATAATCACTCAAAAATTTCAGACGAGGAGAAAACATAAAATGAACATCACGCCTTTTTTGATGCACTCCATATTACACCGGATCGTCGAAATTATACTAAATGAATAAATATTTTCAATTTCAACGAAAAAAACACTAGGTTCGCTTTTTTCAAAATGATACCGTCTATAAATAAACACCAATTACTGACTTTATGAACTGACACCACTCGTCAGAGAAAAACATTTATCGAGAGTCTTCAAATACTGGCAATCGTATGGAAATGTTTTTCAGGGATAAACTCCCAGCGATTTAAGACCAAGCCATTGGTACATGACTGATGCCGAAATATGCAAAATATAAAAAAAAAAAACCCGACCAGAAATATGGAAAAATATTATACAGTACAGCACTTCATGTATACCATCCGCTCAATTGCACTTTACTGAATTCTGGATCTGAACCAAAATCACAGAGTTTGGTGATTTTTTTCGTTTTATTTTCAGATATATTCCACAGTCTTAACGGTTTCAAACATTAAATGGAAATTAAATTTTTCATTCAGTGGAAAACATACAACGAAACGTGAATGCATATTTTTTAGCAAAATTTTCAAGATAAAGGACGTTATATGCAAAATATAAAAAACCCGACCAGAAATATGGAAAAATATTATACACACACACACACACACACACACACACACACACACACACACACACACACACACATACACACATTAAATGGAAATAAATTTTTTCATTCAGTGGAAAACATACAACATAACACATATTTTTACACATAAACATTGTTCACATTATATATATATATATATATATACACATATATACATATATACATATATACATATATATATATATATATATATATATATATATATATATATATATATATATATATATATATATATATATAGCCTATGTGTGTGTTTGTGTGTGTGTGTGTTGTGTGTGTTGTTTCATTGCTCAGCTGTGTAGTAGCCTAGAGGATTCTGCACCTCTATTAAAACGAATACCAAATATACTGACCAGGGGTTTATGAATAAAAACACTACATCACATTTAAAAGAATTCCAAATGTTTGTTCATGAATGTTTTCCAGTGCTATGAATCACATCGATTCTATAGCAAAAATTACAGTAACACCAACTGAAACTTAAGTGTTATCTGTAACCTTTTATTT
>NC_089781.1:73285087-73317587 GCF_040412425.1 Macrobrachium rosenbergii | reverse complement strand
AACGAAGAAAAAGTATGACTCACTGTGAGCAAATTCGCCTTTATAACCTCTCTCACCACTACCTTTGTGGGGCAAACCACTTTAATCCCTTTGTTGTCCAAACTGCTGTCGGAAATCCCTTAAATTCAGGTGCGGACCCGACCAGAGCTAATCTTCACTCGAGGCAGGTCAGCTGGCGGGCTGAACACGTGTATTCTGCCATTTTGAAATTGGAGCCATGCTGCCTTCATTTCATGTGGTCAGAGTGATCACAACGCCATCTAAGAGAAGACGTAACTTCCAAAGCTATAAAGGGCCCTGGAGGGAGAAGCTTTTTCTCAGAATTGAAGGTGGCGGTCATGGAAAGCAGAGCTCTGTCCCTTGTTCTAATAAACAGACTACTTTCAACACATGGCTGGCAGTATCCAAAAGTAACTTTTGTTGTGAATTAATTCACTTGCCCTCCCTCTAGCTGGCCCTCACAGGAAGAGAACTTCAGCTCCTAAAGAAAGGTAAAGTACCAGGATTTAAGGTTTTTCATCAGCCATGCTCCCTATTCTCCTCCAACTAAGTTCCTTTCTTTTCATCGTGCAATATACTTACAGTGAGACCTGTATTGCTTTCTATTTTGTGCTGTTAAATTTGCAAAGCATTTACGAGAAATGTAATGTAAGCATAAGATATTCTAGTCATTGGAATCAAGTTCAGTCTACACATCTTCAATGCAATTCCTCAATTCTCTCATTACAGTGCTAGTTTCGGTTGAGTAATCGTAAGTGTTTCGATTGCATTAGGAGTATTCAGCTGTGGATCTGCGTATCATCTTGTGCGCGTAGATGACCTCACTACTTCGTTATCAACAACTTTTGAAGTGGGCAACCCAATATATTCCTTCCAGGAAATTCCCTGTCATTTGCTCTCGCCTCATTACCCCAGATTTATGCTACCATTCTTCTGATGTGTTTTCTTTTGTAAATATAATTCACTAACTTAAACCCCAGAGTTTATCTAATCTCCCCTCTTGAAGTAGGCCTTCAGCCGTACTTTGTTGTTTGTAATGTTAGTTGTCCTCAAGGCCAGAGTCCAGATTCTTGTGGTAATTAAGGTTAAGCTGTGTATCATCCTAGTATATCCCATCTATCTAGCAAGACCCCAGCTTTAAAATTACATTATAAAGAACCAACACAGGTTATAATCTCATTGAGAATTATTATAACTCCTTTCTTGAAGTACATGGTCTCCCCAAGGATTTGTGTGTGCATTATTACCATTTCTTGCCAAGTTAACCCTACATAATTAACATAAATATATTCATGTTAACAAGGTCAACACAATGACAGGACATACATTTTAATCTCCTGTGAGAAAAGGAAAGCAATATTTGAAGACGCTATAAACTGGAAAATTCCTGCACATATATGAAACTTACAACATTCAAAGGAATGAAACCTTTATAAGTTATTAGTTTATATCTATACGTACAGCTCTATTCGCTTTATATCATGACTGAAAACGTTTCAAGCCAACTCCTATTTTATAGATAGGTAGTGGTCTTATGTCAATAGACACAGGATAAAAAGACTTACTCATTTGTAGTCGAAATTGCAGCAGTTCGATGACTTACAGAATAACTTTAAAAATTTAACATTAGAATGCGTTCATTGCTCAGTAATCAGTGCATCGGTCTCAGTATTTCATAGTAAAATGTGAGAGGAAATGAATAAGAGAACTTACGTATCTCAGATGAAACTGACAACTGTCCTCCTTTGAAGAGACCCGTTCTGAAGGTGGCAAGAGATGTAAAGACACATACCTGAAATTATACACAAGTTTTATTAACACTACATTCTGCTTGACAAAATTATCTAAGAAATGAAAAATAAAACAAATTTAACTTTCATAAAAATATTATGTAATTTCTGCTGTTTCTTCTTTTATACTGTGAGTTAGACAAGCATTGTATTAATTTGGCAGTGTTACATTTTTCTCTGCTAACAAAGGACCCTCTAAATACCTCCCTTCACAACTCAATTAGAATAAAAATTAATTGGATGTGTCTCATGCTAATGATTGCAAGCCTGCTTCATAAAAATGTCATATGCAGTAAAACTGAGATTTATTTACACATATCTACACAGAGTAACATGAAAAGAAAGTTTCTAAATGTATTAAGGCAAAAGAAGAACTACCAAAGTTATAAAATACTACCTAAGTTATATACATTAGGGGATGAATTCTTTCCACAAAAACAAGATGTCTATATTGAGGGAGACCAGGTTGTGTTGGAGTTTGTTTGGGAAAGCCAATGGCATTTCAATTGCCACTGTAGGGATTGAAGGTTGCTTCTCCCCTTTGGTACAAGTTTTTCAAGGGACATGTAATGACCTAGGATCACCTGCCATAGTCTAGCGACTCTAGCCAGTTGTCCCTTATCCTCAAGGAATGGCTTCATGATTTCCTTGAGGAAATCTATCTGGGAAGTTGCTAGGAAGGCTTTTACTGCTACAGTGTCTAGTCTAATCCCTAAGCACTTGATCTGCTGCTTGGCAATCAGATCCCTGGCAGCGGAACAGAAGTCGTCGTTTGTCCTAGAGTAGCTTCCCTTCCAAGGAAGGGAGGATAAACCAATAATCCAGGTAGTGTATCATGCAAATTCCTTCAGAGTGATCCACAGCTGAGACCAGGGAGAAGACCCAAGTGAACACTTAGGAGACCGTCGCTAGCCCAAAGCAGAGACTTGAATTGGAAGAATTTCCCTTGGCATAAGAATCTTAGGAACTTCGTCAAGTCTGGATGCACTGGGATCAGAAAACACGTGCCTTCGAGGTCAACTAAGGTGATGTAGTCTCCTTTGGTGACAAAATCAAACACTGAACACACTTTCTCCATTGTAAACAGTCTGTCTGACATGCCTGTTCATTGCTGAGAAGCCCATTACTGGTCTCCAGCTGGAAACCTAGCAACTGTACAAGCCCAGCGATCAGCCTTGAACAATCTCAATCACTTCCTTCTGCAGCATAATCTCAACTTTTGCCCACAGATTCTGGGACTTGGTAAAGTTGTTGAATTGACTGGCCAAGGGATCAGGTGTAGGGGGAAGGGGGGGGAATGGCCTTTGAAGGGGAGTCTATACTCATCGTTCAGCACTGAGATTAGCCACAGATCTGCTCTGTGATGTTGCCAAACTGTTAATTGAGACAAGAAGCTGGCCCCCACCTGTGGCAACTGGGTAGGGGAGAGCCGGTCTAACCGAGTCTCCTTCCTTCTTGCTGCTGCCTCCTTGCTTTGGTTGAGCTTGGTAGGAGGGAGAAAGGGCTGGGTGGTGCCAAAGCCCTTCCCAAGGCAAAAGTAGAAGGGGGAATCAATGATGGAACTATTAGAGAGAGAGAGAGGCAACTCTCTTGCGAAACCTGCTTTAACGTGAATGAGAAGTATAAGTTCTCCTTTGTAGGAAAACGTTGTCCCACACATTCATAACCTAGTGAGCCAAAAAAGATAAATGCTTTCCCACTTCTTGAGACCATTATTTTTTCATCTTTGACCAAAACTTCAAAGGCACTTCTTTCATCATGGTGGTAGTGAGGATGCCCTGCCATGCCCAGTTAGGCTATGACATGTACCTCCTACACCATCACTGCCTCCAGATTATGGGACTCAGTATAGTTGAATGTATGTCCTTGTTGCCTTGACATCTCTAAAGGCAGATTATTAGTAGAGGGACACAGCTCTGGGTCAAGACATATGGGTGTGTTGTTTTGATTCTCTGAGACAATTTTTCTTTTGCCAGGACAATGGGGGGAGGGGGAGTGGAAGAGTAGCTTAGTAGATCTGCTAGCTATGTGGGAACTGGCTGACTTGTAGATCAGTGAGTTCACCTCAGCCACAATGCCACAGGCAAGTTCTGATAAGGTAACCTTACTGAAGGTCTCACCTTTGGTGATAACCTTTTAGAAAGTATTGTTCCAAGTCTGAGGGAATATCTTTGGGAGGGGCAGGGCCCTTGGTGTACAGGGCCTCTGCAGTTTCATGGTGAGGAACCTCCCTATCTTGTGGTCCCTGTCCCACTGATGGAGGTAGAATAAAAGGCGGACTCAATCCTGAATGGATGTCTGAAGGTTCAGGGAGTTGTTAAGAGCTGTAGGGAAGGGGAGAGTGGCAGGTAAGACCAAGGAAACCATGCATCCCATACCAGAATTCCTTAGTGGAGGGATGAGGGTTTTGTCCAAGGGGAGGATCTCTCTCTACATTGAGACCATGGTGAAAGCAGGAATGGAAAACAGTCTCCACCTGTATCATTGGTAGCAGAAGGAGACAGACTGGTCCTGCTCTGTCTCCGAGTTAAGGAGTAACGGTATGGCAAATATCTTCTTTCTCTTCAGTAACTTTTCACCATCTTCCTCTTCTGAGATCTCCGGTGGTAGGGGTAAGCTGTGGAATCGGATGACAATGAGGATCAGGAGGGGATGGCAAGTGACAGCAGTGAAGTTTATTCACTACTGTAGACTTTTTTTGCCTCTTGGTGTGTGAGCTGAGGCAGGGTGGTGGGAGTTGATGCAATCCATATTCTCTGCCACTGGGGTACCTTGTGGGAGGTGGCCATGGTTGGGTAGGTGGGCCACGGCTGAAGCAAAATCAACCTCTTATTACCTTCGGCCAGCTGAGAAATCTATAAATGCCAAAAGAGGAGTACTCATAACATTTAGGGAAGTCCATAGCTTCCTCAAATGCATCAGGTATTTTTGTTTGACCTCCCCCTCCATCAGAGGAGGGAGGAATGGCTTTAATGAGTGGAGGCTTGGTCTTGCCAGGATAAGTGGTGCTTGAGGGAAGAGGGAAGGGGAATAGTTTACTGGGGGAAAAATTTTTGGCGTGGGGACCTTTTTTATTCTTCTTCCTTCACTTCTCATACCGCTCTTACTGAGAAGGCAAGCAGCACATTCAAGGACAAGGGGAATCATGAGTGCATTCTTTCCCTCCTACAAGAAATACAGACTGAGTGTGGATCTACTGCAATGGGGCATATACATTGACTACAAGGTCGGCCATGACCCTCATAATAGTGTTGGTTCTGTTTGCCATCCCTAAGGAATAAAGGGCCAACAAAAGATGACACAACACAGAAAACAAAACAATTCACGTAGGCACACAGGGAACACTTACTAAACACAAACAGAACAAGAGCGACACTTAACTCTACCAACTCCACATGGGTGCCATCCTTAATAGTGGGTATTCAGCTGGTCCAGCACATGCACCAAAGGATGCTCCATACATGAAAGGCATACTGTTTGTATCCCCACAAGAACAATTAAAGTTTATATGCATTACATAGAATCCTAGGCATTAAACTGGTGATGCCAATGCATTTCACTGTGAACCATAATAATCAGGTAACAAACTCTAATTATACAACATAATTCATATTTCATACCAAGGGCTATTGGAGTCTAATATAAATAGCTAAGCATCAAGAAGATAAAAGTGATATGAAATTGAATAGATTACAAGGCAATAACACACATACAGAGTACATTTCATGAAAAATAATAAAGGCATATGTCTTACATATGAAGAAATCATAGGCTGGGAAACATTAACAAATGATATTCAGTTAACAACGGTCATACAACTGCTGGCTGAGTGACAAATTCTCAATATTTTGTATGTGAACACTATACCCTTTTTGAAACCAAGGGGTGTGAAATTCATACCATTCCACCTAATGGTCTCAAATTGGGAGGATGTATCGAGAGGTCCTCTTACCACCTTATGACATCAAACCTAAACATCAACATAAAATCTCTGATCATTAAATTCCTTGTGTTAACATTGTTGCAAAATGCATCAACAATATAGGAATTATGCTAACTACTAAATACTCCAATATCAGCCTGACAAACTAAGAAATATTCAAATCATAAGAATAAACAGAAAACTTTCATGACAAACTAAACAGGTATGGTAATATAAAAGAGTTCTACTCAGGGAACAAAGACAATAAAATCATATAAACACGAATAAGAAAAACTACCCTCTGTTATGAAATATGACCTTAAACTTCTCATTAAGATTTCCTGGAACTTGCTCATCGATCATAAGTGGAGAGAATTGATTTCCTTGGACTCGGCTCCACAGCCCTGATAATGCACTCAAATAGTGTAGCAATCGTTGCATGATCCTTACGTGGCTGATGGGGTCTTTATAACTTTGTTTTATTTATTTATCAGGAAACTTTACAGATGTACTACAAGGTCCGACTCTCGACCCTCCATTATAAGCATAAAAATCGTCTGATTCAAGTTACGATGGATAGTGTCATATAGCAAATATAGCAGATGCGGTTAAGGCTATCCTAAATTTGGAATAACGCAAATATTTGTGTTGGCTACCGACCTGGTTTTGGGATCTGACCATTTCAGCAATAGTGGAGCGGGTAACTACAAAAAAATAGGGGAAAAGGGCAAATGGTGATAAATGCATGAAACTTGGCTCAGCTATTCTTCTTGTCCCTTGGTCTCATTATCAACCTCCGGCCACACAAAGTTTTGCCATTTTCCAAGTTGGCCGACAGGTTTTCAAAATGGCGTCCTGTGGATATTTGAATATTCGTATTTAAATGATTAATCACATTCAAATCCCTAAGTCACTCCCAGTTTATATTAAAATATTAAAAACAAGCCTTTGTATATGTAGATACATCATTTCTCTGTATAGAAATATCCAAGAAGGCTGTCACTATATCAAATATGTCTGCCAAAATGCCAAAATGCCAAAAATTGGTACTTAAGCTCATATGTGAGGCCAAAGGTCGAGTAATACATGGATTTGGGGCAACTTCAGCCTGATCAGTTCATTTTTTGTAGATTAGAAATCAATTAATCCCCAGTTAATTAATTTTCATCCTCATTTAGAAAAAAAAATGGGTAATAAGCTTAATGTAAAAGCGTAATAGTGTAGTGTCAGTGTACTACCAAGGCACACTGGTTGACACTATAGCTGTGAAACTCAGCATGGGGTTCAGTGCTAGCTAATGGCAGAGATTTGTTATTAGTTTCCCAAATGCTGTTTAGCTAGCCACACTTCAGAGTTACACAGCTGCACCTGAATTGACAGGATGTGCCAGTGCGGGAGAGCCGAGCCAAGGAAGATGGGGCTTTAGTCTTCTAGATGGTGTACAGATCACACGGGAATTAAAATAGCATTGGATGAATGATCAGGCTAGGGGTAGGATTATGACATATCTGAGCCTAGTTGTATTCCACATCTGAAAGTGCATATATGTTATATAGGTGGTAAAAGGATAAACCCTCGACCTATAGAACAAAAGCAATGGCAGTACAATCTTGGAAGTCAACGTCTTTCCTGAAGGGAGATAGTACGACTAACTGGAAGCTTTGTTGCTTGTGCCAAGAGGACACACGTGAAAGACTAGTTGATGCATCTGTTGCTGGCTATGTTACCCTTGCTACAAACATTCCTGAATTCTGTAAGTTAAATGCAATGCCTATACCATGTCATTCCAAAAGGCTTGATGAAGGTGACGGAATTCTGCAGACCTTTAAAAATAACAAAGCAACATATCATGAATCATGTATGAAGAAGTTCAAAACAACAAAACTAGAAAGGAAAAGGAAGTCATTGTGTACGACAAAAGAAGATGATGCTGCCCCATCAGCAAAATTCACACGTAGCAGCCAGAAGGCAGATGAAGAAGATGCAGAAGAATCTAAAACTGAGAAAGAAGGAATATGCTTTATTTGTGACCAACCAGCACCAATCAAAGATTTATGATTGGCCATGACATGCCTTTACATGAGAAGCTGCAACGATGTGCCACCAACCTACTAAATAAACTTCTGGCCAAGCTCAGTGCTGGAAATATTGTTTCTCAGGACCATATGTATCACCCATCTTGTCTAACACATGTGTATAACAGGAAAGGGCCTGGCTAAATTCCCAGAAAATTGGAGATGATTATGCAGTACAGACAAGAGGCGTGTAAAATGCTTTTACTGAGCTTGAGATGTACATAAGAGACAAGCAGTTGACTACAGATGGGTGCTGCTATTTTACAATGGTAGAACTTTATGATTTGTACAAACAAACACTTGAAACAGCTAAATGTTGATGCTTCCTTTGTGCACCAAACACAGTTGAAAGAACAGATAGTTGCCCGCATCCCAGAAATGGAGGACTTTAAAAAGGGAAGAGATATTTGGTTTGCCTACAAAAGTAAAATGGGAGAAGCCCTAGTCACGGCATGTGACCACAATGATGCACTAATCGTGGCCAAAGCAGCTAAGATATTTCCCAGATGCTTCAACATGAGATAGAATTTGATGTAACCTTAACAGCAGACACTAGAAGAGAATCTGTGCCACCAAGTTTGTCGGAATTTGTAAGTGTGCTACAAAACGGCAGCGATATAAAATCCCAACTTAAATATGGAACATCATCTACAGATCTAGCTTTAGCACAACTTTTGCACTTCAACTGTCGAAAGAACTGTCGAAAGAATCCAGCATCTCCAACATTCTCCAGACATTCCAAGTCAAGAGAACCTCTGTTTCCAATATATATTGGTCTCCTGGTCTTTGCAAAAACCAGGAAGCATCAATTAATTGATACATTCCAACACCATGGAATCATCATCAGCTATGATAGGGTTCTGGAACTGACTAAAGGGTTAGGAGCAGCGGTTGTAACAAGGGCTGTGGAGGAAGTAGTAGTTTGTCCCACTACACTAAGAAAAGGGCTCTTTACAACTTGTGCTGTTGACAATCTGGACCATAATCCAAGTGCCACAATTGCACAAACATCCTTCCATGGCACAGGCATATCTTTGTTTCAGCATCTGAGCACTGATTTTGAAAAGGGTGAGGACAGAAACTTGGCCCAAATCATCCAAAGTGGAACAAAGTAAAAGAAAGTACCTTCTCTTCCTGAATATTACACAAATGTACCTCCTGCTCACTTTGAACATGAGAATCCCCTCCCTTCATCCAGTGGAAGTTAATATCTCAAAGCACTACCTGGCAATAATTTACATTTACATGAGTTATTCTACACTGTCTATATAGCAATACACTCGTGTCAGTTTTATAGAACAGTAATTGCACTTCAGATATCTGAAAATATGAAAATATTTTCTTGCTTTATATATAAAATTAACTTAAAATTAACAATTACAACAATGGTTAAAAACACAGTTTCAACTTGCAATAACAGTTGTAATAACAATAAATTTTAATATGGAATAATATACGCATTACTTATGTTCTTTTAACGTAAAATGTATACTACATAGGTAATTTATTAAACTCATGACCAAGATTTAGAAGTAATGAATACCAGGCATCAGTACGGTTGTTACATTTAGTCTTTGCACCGCTGATGGAGGGTACACTGGGTCTGGTAACTGACTGTATGGTTGACCACTTGTAGATCCCAGACGCTTGTGCCATACAAGTATTTGTGGCTAATTATGTGTCATGAGCATGTATTAGTAACTTCATCACAAGACCTATTACTTAAAAGATTGGGTTAACACCCTGATAGTTGTTGGTATGGAAAACAAGATTGTTCAGTATGCCGATGATGCAACACTTGTCGGTGTAGTAAAGTCTCAGTTATGAGAAATGAAACTGCCCTTAGTCTCTATCGTGACATAAAGCGGATTATTGAATGGTGTGGTCGGTGGGGTATGAGGCTGAACTCCAGTAAAGCGAGAACACTGATGATAATTCTTATTATTTCTAGTCACTAGAGATTCGGCAGATACAATATATCCGAGATGAATACAGTGGATGATAAATCACCTGATTCGAGGTATGCAATGCTACTTTTAAAACAATAATAATAATATTCAATTTCGTTAGTAACGTTATACGTTTATTAAACTTCAAATCCTGTGATGTTCAAACACACGAAGCCTTGTCTTCTAATATTTTCCTACATAATACAGTTTCCACAAGAAAGAGAGAGAGAGAGAGAGAGAGAGAGAGAGAGAGAGAGAGAGAGAGAGAGTTTAAAATCGACTTTACAGGTCAATCAACTGTTGCTGATGTCACGTCATTTGGTTTATTACAGGAGAGTCTCGCTCCCTAAAGCAGCCCACACAATAGATGATAAGTTGGCGACCTATACAGACCATGGCATTTAAATTGTTCATGGGGAAAAAACCAAAAACTTAACATTGTCTTGCTGTATCAAATAACGCTAAAACCTAATAAAAACATATAAAATCAGTCAAATGGATTTGTTTAAAATATTTCTTGCCTCAACCTAAAATCAATAAAAACGATAAAATCAAAATGGTGTTTAAAACATTTCCCTCAACCTTCGAAAACAAATGGTTTGTAATTCTTCGAACTATTTCTTATTTCCCATATTGTTAGTTCTCATTTGCACCATATACAATTTTTTAATCATTATAAAACAGGAACTAACATATACTACCATTTTGCCATATATCATAATGGTAAACTTTCCGCGTCAAACTTTACAGAACACAAGGGTGGCGTAATAGCGGCGTTCAGTTCGATGTAATATCCTTGTTGCCATACACTGCTCCCCTCAACCACGACCAGGCTCATCCTGCATAACACACCGCCCTTATGGGACAGATGGAGAGAGTATTCCAATTAGCTGCGAGCCTAGCTCAGCATGCACTAGAAAACACGGCTTGAAATATTAGCATGAATTCGCTTTATATCATTAGTGAAAATCACTTTTATCTAGTACGAAATCGAAGAATCAGTCTGATGGAAATGTGTAAAAGCAGCTACTACAATGGCAACTTACATTCAGCTTCTATTAATTATTGATGAAATTTTTACCATTAACATTCCAGCGCAAATTAATTATTCCTTCAAAAACTCGTCACTTCTAAGCGAATTTTTGCACCGTCACGCTTGCGGCATTACGGGCTGCTGTAGAGCAAAAGCCCGTGCCAGCTAAATCTTAGCAGTAGTACTCGGCATCTATTTTGTTCAACTACTACTTATTAATGGAAGTGCAAACGTCAAATACATCAGCGCTATGGATTCAAATATAAAATAATCGAACATCAACTTAAAAACATATGTTTTCTTAAATCTCGATTTTTCCGTTAGAAATGATACAATATTAACCAGTATGATTGCTTGCTGTTCCACCGATATCCTTTAACGTGGGCTTCCTCGCTCCTTACACATTTCAAAACTATGGCAAATAAAATAGTTGGTGCATATTATTTACATAATTACTGTAGGTTAAAACCTTAATTCACATACATATCGACACCTTCCGACAATGAGACTTTTTCCTGGAATCAAAACAACCATGGGTGATACAGCTATTATTATTATTATTATTATTATTATTATTATTATTATTATTATTATTATTATTCAGGAGACGAAACCTATTCATATGGAACAAGCCCGCCTGGGCCATTGACTTGAAATTCAAGCTTCCAAAGAATAAGGAAGAAGTAAATATAGTCTGTTTTTTCCATCTGTCCACCCGCCTGTGGTGCTAGCGCATGGTAACACTGCGTCCCAGGCTTTAAATAGTTACGCTATGTGTGTTTTAGGTAAATAAAAGGTTAGACATTTGCAACTGAAAAGTGTTTTAATAATTTAGTGTATGCGAATTACACCGTTAATATTCGAAATAGGATATTGTTATTATTGTTGAATGTAAGCTGCCTTTTCGGGTGGTGAATGGAACAGCCAGACGCAGTGACGGGAAAATTCACCTTTCTCCGCAGTTCACTACGGCAAGATGTCAATTTCATTGGACCACACCTACTCTGCTACTAAGCTACGTGTTACTTCATTACACGTAAGTATATCAGTATATACTTTTAATTTTTGAAAAGTGCGTTTTAACCAGATACGATATGGAGTAACACGTGGCTTAGTAGCAGAGTAGGTGTGATCCAATAAAATTGACATCTTGCCGTAGTGAACTACGAGAAAGCAATTTTTTGCCACTGCGTCTGGCTGTTCCATTCACCACCCGAAAAGGCAGCTTACATTCGACAATAATAATAATATCCTATTTCGAATATTAACGGTGTAATTCACCTATACAGTAAATTATTAAAACACTTTTCAGTTGCAAATGTACGGTAGATATCCTTTTATTTACCTAAACTTACACATAGTGTAACTATTTAAAGCCCAGGATGCAGTGTTACCATGCGCGAGCACCACAGGCGGGTTGACGGATGGTAAAACACAGACTTTAGTAACCAGTCGTGTGACGATATCAGAAACCAAAGTTTGGATTGCTATTCAGGTTGTTCTTACTAAAGCCGTTACATTCTCATCACTTACATGCATTTCGTCAATAAACACAATAATGCAAAAGGAACAAACACAACAAACGCGCCCCCAAATTTTCAAATTGCGGGGTAGTTGAAAAAAAAAAGAGGCCCAGCATTGCAATGACAAACTAAACGAGTTGCCAGAAAGTACCAGCAGTATAAGGCCAACACTCTCCTTTGAATAGTTCACACTGTCGTTGGTAATTAATTGCTGTGAAGTTACACATACAGGAAATACAATATAAAAATTTAAGGAAATCACATTCATAGACAATGCGATGTTTTCCTTACGATGATTATAATAAAAAAAAAACAATAATTTGCAGTCTTTACAATACCACGTTCCGGTAATGCAATAGTTCAGGAAATTGTACAATATTTCAGTGAAGACAAAATTAAAGAAATGGTGCGCCCTCCCTCTCTCTCTCTCTCTCTCTCTCTCTCTCTCTCTCTCTCTCATTTAGTCATTTCTATTGAGCGTCACTGAGCTTATCATGCTTTGTTCAAGGTCTGGAGAATAAATATTCTACAGACACTGGTTTAGTTCCCGTATTCACAATTCTGTTTGATGAAAACTATGTACTCCAATACTGATTATTAGGAAAGGTATACCAGTTTACCCCACTTCAGGAAATTTGCAAGCACTTTGGGATCAGGTTTGGGCAAAAGTTATTACGCCCGGCCAGATTCACTATTTAACACTTTGTTATTGCTTTACAAGAAACTACAGTAAATTGCGTTTTTCTTCGGTCAATCATTTTGTTATGCTTTTCATCTTACTCTCCCTCTTGAAGACTGAAGATTGGGAATATGGAATATTAATGTAACGTATTTAATGGTTTGCGACGTTTGTGCCTTCTTTTACTTTTAACAGCTTTAGTTCTCTAATACAGAAGGCTCACCCATTCGACAGTCTACTGTGCAATGTTTAATTAATCAAAAATAAAATCTATAGTATTTTGACAAGAAAATAGGGAAGGTGTATGATATTCAATCCAAGTTAGCAAATAATTTGTACCATTCGAGACAATGGAAAGGTTAGGCCTACAAGTTCCATCATGTGTGACGACATTTGCCACGATTTTGATAATGTACTTATCACAAACACCATGCACAATATATCTGAGTGAGCACTTCAAGCCTTTAGTTGTTGAATATGCTCATTTATCCTTCAAGAATAACGATGCCTACCATCCAGAGCAACAAGCTGCCATTCTTCGGACGATTTTTTTTTTAATTTATTTATTTAATTTGGAGATAAACAAGTTATCAATACTGTAAAAAAAGTTTACAGCAATAACTACGTTAGTTTTCTAACCTGAAAAGTAAAATAAAAGTTGATATTGAATAGTGGAACTCAGCTATGTTCACAGATGTCCAAGTAGCGTCGGGAACCCACAGTTTTGTGGGAGGGGGAGACAGCCCGCGGAGTTGTGAAACCACTGGTGTGGAAATCTAGCACTCTCCATTAAATAGTTTAAGCAGTTACAAAAATAGTTTCGTAACGTTCCCAATGGATTGTCGTGGAAATGAACCCTGGTGTTTGTTATCCATTCAGCAAAATTAACAACCAAATAAATACTCTGTCGGAATACGAACTTTAAAGTTAAAACTTTATACCACTCTAAACTTTCACACCATAATAATATCATCAAAGGTATTTTTCTAAGAAATAGTTTTTCTGATAAATGTCCCGTGAAATTTTATCTGTTTTGCGATAATATTCATATTTTTGCCTAGGCCTATACCGGTCTGGAGATGCTGTTTGGAGACGTAGGCCTATATCATACCCCAATGTGAAGGTCCTGACTGACAAAGTAAAAATATTAGGTGATTTATTCAGTTTTGGCACTTTTTCTCTGATTCATTACAGTTTCATATGTTACTTTATACGTTCAATAGTTTCATTAAAAACGAGTACAGTTCATTAGCACAACATGGTAAGAAAGCGCTAGGCCAACTTTCTAAGTAACTTACGTACAAGCTTTTTGTTAGTTCTGGCACTTGGTCAAGTAATACAGTAGATATTACCTTAATCAAAAGGCCGGGCCGCATCGAATACCATCTTCTGAGTTCCTCTTACACCAGATATATCTAAGAGAACCGCAAGTAAAAGACATAGTTATCCGCGCCGCCACAAAAACACCGATTCAAACCGATCAAGAGTCAATAACACCACCAACCAGAAAGAGAGCAACGAGGCAACTAACTGGAGTTTTCGGGTAAGGCTGTACTGTACAGTGCATAAGCGCCGTCATTTAAACAATCGTCTTGACTCTTGACCAATTACTTGTGTGAACTTGGGTAGTTTATCGACATACGGTCATTTTTTTTTTTGTAGGTGATATCTTCTTTGATGAAGGTAATAAAGATAATTTAAGTATTTATCACTCCCAGTAGAAATGTAGCCAGGTGATTCATTTAACCTTTAACTGCGTATATGAGTGTAAGGAACAATGCACTTCGGAGGAATATTTTATAATTAGACGTAAAAGATAGGAATACAAGATCGAGGCTAAATCAGTATTAGATAATAGGCCGGTCTCCTGCGGATGGAAAGTTAAACGGGGAATACGAGAGGAGGAAGGAAGTTTAAAAGCTTAGCAGGAGAGGAAAATAAATGTGAACAAATTATTGAACAGGGGTTACGGGACCATTTTAAAGAAGGACCGAATCCCACTGAGGAAAATAGGAATGATACTAATCAAATTCCTTCTCTTCATTATAAGTACTAAAAGTCACGCTTAAGTATCGAAGTATTGGCCATTGCGCGTTAACTGTAAACATACACTCAATGAAACTGTCATCAAGTTTCCAACTTACTGTCCTAAAAAAAATTACGATTCATTGACAGTGTCATGGCAACACTGTGGAATGCACTTCCGCGAGGAAGAGAGAAAAATGGACGAGGGAAAGACACGAGAGAGAATAACACACGAATGCTTATTGGAGAGAGAGAGAGAGAGAGAGAAATAAACGAATACAAGGAGAGAGAGAATAACAAACGAGAGGAGAATGAGTGAGAAAAATAACGGCGATCCCACTGCCTTGAGGCATCGTATTATGGGACTAAGCCTAGACTTTTTTCAAACTGTTGATTAATTGACGAAATTCTGCACTTTTAATGTAAAAAAAAAGTCAACATTAAATGATATACACTATCATTTCATACCTTACTGCTCATCGAAAAGTGCGTAAGATTTTCAGTTTGGTTAAGCTTTCCGTATCAATTATTATCTGCCCATTATTGTTGCCCAGTTAGAGGTAAAATCGACACCGCAGAAAAACATTTATGTAAATGCGCCTTCAATGATGGATCTTATAAAATCCCTTATCAGAATTACTAAATAGTTTTTGATGATGAAAAGCGTTTCCTGTATTAAGTAACAGAGAAAGAGGAATGCGTTCTTGTGCGTAGATCTATGCTAGTCTTACCTCAAATCAAATCCCTCAAAATGTCTAACAATGTAAATAAAATAATAGACCGATACTCGTAGTCAGAGCCCGACGATTGTTATAAGTTTTCTGTGTTATAAAGCTAATTAACTACTGAATGTGAGAAAAGGCAGAAACGTTTTTCAAAAACCGATAGAAATAAGGAACTTCTTCCAGCGTCACTGGGGGAAGCATTTTAAATGCTCAGCTTTATTAGGCTCATATCGGATAAGTACACTGATAATACATTACTTGTCATTTTTAATCAGTCTTTTTGCAATATTTTATACATTGTTAAATTCATGATTTCCATTAAATACAGCCTGGCTTTGTTAATAGCCAGTTATAACACCAGAACTTTAAAGAGCTACTGTACCATTACCCTCCTCACTCAACGCACGATAGGCCTAACCCACTTTATTCTTATGACGTAATTTCTATTTCATTTGATAAACAAGCAGTATACAGAGAGTTAGTATTGAGATCAGCCTGAAAGAAAGACAATAGCAAATATGCAAAATTCTGACTAGAAAGGGATTTTGAGAGTTCTGACCGAGCCAGTCGTGAATTTCGTACAATTTTATTCACTACTTTAATGACTTTTATCAATTGCAGAAAATTTTAGAAGAAAAAGACGTAACTGAAACATGCCTGTTGGACACTGGTAGTATGACGAACCTAAGCAATGATTCGCGTCTGTAGTACTGTTTCCTATGAAAAATGCATGTAAATATCGCTATTAAAACATATAACGTCAAGTCATTTGGCATATTTACAATAGTTTCATACATTTTAAAGGATGCTTGCTTAATATGCATTGTCTATTGAAAACAAGAAATTTTACATCAAATAGGTAGCCTGCAACACTGGGATAAAGCCATAGCAGTTCAGCTGAAGTTGAAACTCTGAACCCATTTTAGTCAGGTTGGATAATTTCCCGCGGCCCTCCTCCTCCTCCTCCATTTAATCGTTTACGTTTGTACGTCTGCGTTTACCAGTATTTCTTGCTGCTGCTTTGGTTTTATATCATTATGGCCCGGTACATCTATAGTAACTCAAAATGATACACTTACCTTGTGCATAACCCCGTGTCCTTCCAAACAAATAAAAATATATACATATGTGTGAGTGTGTATAATATCTATTGTCACCAAGCATACCAAGTACCTGGTTATTACACAACTAATCATAAAATTAAAAAATTTACCTCACTTCAGCCAGATACCTGAATTCTCATAACAATAAAAATTGTGACTGAGCACTCTAAAGGTAACCCTGATCCTTTAAAAAGCTCATTAATCACGTGAAAAATCAAACTATGTTTATCAAAACAAGTGTGAGGTATCAACAATTAAACAAGAAATATACTAGAGTAAAAGGCCATCACTCCATCAAACAACTCCATCTGTTTCCTTGGTTTTAATTCACTTCAGCAAAACTAAAGGAACAAAACATGTTTATCACTTAGCCTTATGCACACAATTAATCCTGTTCACTGGTGGTCAATAAATGAAACACTTTTTTTATTTTAAATACAAAAATTTATTTTTAAATTCAAAATTTACAATTAGAATTCACAATCTGAAAAATTTACTATTACTTGAAAACAACACACAAATTTAATTAATTCTTGAGTTAAATTATTAAACAAAACCAAATTACAAAAACTTTAATTTATCAAGAAATTAATTTAATCAAGCAAAATTTAAAACTATTAAGAATTACTCAAGATTTGAAAAGAAAACCTTAGTAAATGAAAATTAAATCTTGTTAAATTATCAAGAAATATTCAAAATGCTAAGTAAATAAATGTTAAATCACCAATATATAAAATGTGAAAAATCAAGATATTGCAAACACAAGAACACACAAAAATACACAAAAGATTTATCAATAGTAATTTCACTAAGGCATAAGTAAAATTCACTTTACCTTACATAAGCTTGTGAAAACGTTCGCAAAGTTGCAGCCGCTTGAGATTCACAAAAAAAACTTTTTTTGTATGGTGCCGTTACAACTTTTCTTATATTCAGATCTCAAAAGCTAAAATCAACAACAGTGACCACACTAACACTTTACATTAACAACTTCTCTCTTTTGAAGAGAGAGAGAGAGAGAGAGAGAGAGAGAGAGAGAGAGAGAGAGAGAGAGAGAAACCAACACTAACAGTCTCTGAAATCAGAATGAGCAACCTTGGGGATTCCAGTGGGAAATGAAACAATCAGACGACGTCAGAACAATACGTGATCAGAGCAAAGCAATCCTACAAAACATGATGTGATTGATCAAGATCTGTGCATTTACTCTCAAAAAGGCATATGTGACTCGAACAAAAAATTGTTTGGGATGAAGCTCGTAACGAAATCTCAACACGATCAAAACAGATGGCAACTGGCCAGCCACAAACGGCACGCTTTCAAAACAAAGACGAAGAACCGAAGTCTCAAGAACAGTACATTAAAACTTTGCAAAATCATTGGTCTTTTTCTCATGTGACTCAAAACCTTACACGACTTGATTGCCATTCCCTCTCCTGCCAACTCGTTACATCTCGTGAGACAACAACTGAACCAAAACACAACATACGAAATCACGAGTACAGAACACTTGTTGCTAGGGGACAAAATGGGGGTCACATACTACGTTACTATTAAAAATGTATTATTAATTCTAAATTACACTGTTAAATTATCCAAATCATTAACTCTTTTGAGATCTAACATTACACTATATATGATACTTCAACAATTATTATCATTATACATAACACATAAATAGAAGAGTAAATATATCAAAACTATAGGATGATATATATATTATGAGGCAACATCGTGAAAATATATATTGACTTGAAATTCAATACACACATACATATACAGTATGTATATATATATATATATATGTGTGTGTGTATATATATATATATATATATATATATATATATATATATATATATATATATATATATATATATATATATATATTGTCACGATGCGTATCAAGTACCTGGTTATTACACAACTAATCTCAAGATTCAAAATATACCTCACTTCAGCCAGATACCTGAACTCTCATAACATTAATTGTTACGACTGAGTACTCTAAAGGTAACAGTGATCCCTTAAGAAAAAACTTATTTATCAATCACTTGAAAATCAAACTAAGTTCGTCAGAATATGTGTGAGGTATAAAAAATTAAACTAGAAATCTTCTAGAGTAAAAGGGCATCACTCCATCAAAAAACTCTAACTGTTTCCCCTGGTCTTAATTCACTTTAGCAAAACTAAAAGAACAAAACATGTTTATCACTTTGCCTTATGCACACACAATCAATCCTATTCACTGGTGATCAATAAATGAAACACTGTTTTTCTAAAAATGTTAAATACAAAAATTTATTTTCAGATTCAAAGTTTATAACTAGAATTCACAATTAATTAGAATTCACAATCTGAAAAATTTACTATTAGTTGAAAATAACACAAAACTCAATGAATTCTGGAATTAAATTATGAAACAAAACTAATTCACAAAAACTTTATCAGGAATTTAAATTAATCAAGCAAAATTTAAACTATCAAGAATTACTCAAGATTTAAAAAGAAATTCTCAATAAATGAAATCAAGTATGCAATGTTAAATTAAGTATGCAATGTTAAATATGCAATGTTAAATTACCAAGAAATATTTACAATGCTATGTAAATAAATGTTACATCACAAACATAAAAAATGTGAAAATATAAAGAAATTGTAAATAGAAAACACACAAAAATACACGTAAGATTTATCAATAATGATTTCACTTGTTCAAAATTTCCTAACTTATCACACCATAACCTCCTAACTTATCATACCATGGTATCAATAAGTAAAATTTCACGTTACCTTACACAACTTGTGCAAACCTCTGTAAATCACTTGCTGCAGCTGCGTTACAAACACACACTTTTTACCAGGCGCCGTTACATGAACTAAATAACTTTGCTAAATTCAGATCTCAAAAGTTAATGTTAAAAGTGACCACAAAAATTTACGTTAAAAGTAATCTCTTCCTAATTAGGAATGAGAGAGAGAGAGAGAGATGGAACCAAATCGACTGGTCTCAGAAATCAGAATGAAACAAATTTTAGGATTCCAGTAATACGTGAAACAATTACATGATGTCATTAAAGCATTTTGGGTACGAGATACAAAAGTTCTAGAAGCAGGGAGGTGACGTCATTAAAGCGTTTTGGGTGCGAGATACAATGGAGAAGCTTCTAGAAGGAAAGTTACGTCATCCCAGCAAAACGTTTTGAACGCATCTTACAAAACATGACGTAATTGATCAGGACACGTATTTTTTCTCGCAAAGTGGCGTACGTGACTCAAACAACGCATGCAACAACATGAAATCACTCGTCTTGAGCCCGTATGGGACGAATCGGCGTTTGTTTTGCAAATCTGTCATCGCTAACCCAAAACAAAGCGTTCCCTCTTATCTCAACTGATGACAACTGAAATAAAACAAGCCTTTCCTGGACACACACACACACGTGTTCAAATACTACGCTTTTACCAAGAAAGATATTCGTTCTAAATTACGTTACTATTAAAATTATAATAATAATTCTAAATTACGCTATCAAGTAATCATTAGTACTTTTGAGATCTGATGTCAAACTAAATATGACACTTCAACAACCATTATCATTAAACATAACACATGAAAAAAGTAAATATGTCAATATTATAGGAGGATATACGTATTACAAGGCAACATCATGAAATTCCTCCCCCGAGAAGATTACTTATCCCGGGTTTGAATCCAACGATTCACAACGGGATAAATAATCTGCTATGACATTATCTTTTCCTGAAATGTGTTTAACACTTACATTATATGGTTGCAGGCATAAAGACCACCTGGTCAGTCTCATATTATTATTTTTCATCTTATTGATGAATGAGATTGGGTTGTGATCCGACAATACTAAAATTTCTTCATTCCTAGGTCGGTTCACATACACTTCAAACTTTTTCAATGCTGTGATTAATGCTAATGTTTCTTTTTCAATTGTTGAGTATGTTTTCTGGTGCTTTTTCAACTTTGAAGACATAAAACATACTGGATGTAAGATTCTGTTGTCATCTTTTTGAAGTAGAACAGCTCAATTCCACAGTCGGATGCATCAACTTGTATCACGAACTTTTATTGAAGTCTGGAGCTTGAAGCACTGGTCTTGAAGTTAATATGGCTTTAACCTTCTCAAATGATTCTTGACATTCTGGAGTCCAATCAAACTTTCTTTAGGACTGGTTAAGTCAGTTAAAGGGAGCTACTACGGCTGAGAAATTTGGACAGAACCGGCGATAAAATCCAGCCATGCCCAAAAATCTTTGTAGCTGTTTCCTTGTAGTAGGAGGGGTAGCCTTACGGATACCTTCTACATTAGCGTCAATAGGAGCGAGAAGGCCTTTTCCAACTTCAAATCCTAGGTACTGTACAGTTGCCTTTCCAAACTCACTTTTTTGTAAGTTGATTGTTAGTCCTGCTTCCCGAAGTTTCTTGAACACTTTCCTTAATATCTTCAGATGTTCTTCCCATGTATTAGAATAAATCACAATGTCATCAAGGTATACACCTACTCCTTCTATTGATCCTAGTAGTTGATCCATCACTCGCTGGAATGTTGCAGGTGCATTCATCAGACCAAACGGCAAAACAGTGTATTGATACAGTCCAAAAGGAGTAATGAAAGCTGACAGCAACTTAGCATTCTCATCTAACGGAATTTGATAATATCCTTTCAACAAGTCTATCTTGAAACAAATTTGGCTTGCCCAATATTATCAAGTAATTGATCAATAAGAGGCAAGGGATAATTGTCAGCCACACTGATGGAATTCAGTTTCCTATAATCAGTACACATCCTAAATGAGCCATCTGGTTTCTTCACTAACACACAAGGAGAACTATAATGACTTGAACTGGGTTCTGCTAATCCATGCTGCAACAAATATTCAACTTCTTTCTTCAAAACATCTCGATGAAAAGGCGATAAGCGATAAGCTCTCATTTTAAAAGGTTTTCCATCTTCTCTGATCTTTATCTCATGCTTTGTCAGATTGGTACACCTAGGTACATCTGCAAAAATTTCAGGGAAACTTTGAATAACTTCACTTAATTCACTACTTTGCTCAATACTCAGATGTTTTAGTTTATCTTCCAAATTTTCTAATATTGAAGAATTGTTCATCTTGTTTTCAGCTCCTAATTCGTAGCCGTCATCGTCCTCTGTAGATGAAGTTGTTTGTGTTATTGACACTGTTTCAGTTTTAGTCTCTGAGAAGTAAGGTTTCAAAAGATTCATGTATCTTCCTCTGTCGTTTTCTTCTTCCTGGTGTTTCAATCACATAAGTTCGATCACTTAACTTCTCTATTATCCTATAAGGACCTTGAAACTTATTGGTAAGGGGAAATCTTTTCACTGGTAAGAACACTAGAACTTGCTGTCCAATACTAAAATTTCTTAGCTTAGTTTTAGCATCATATTTCCTTTTCATTTTCTCTTGACTTATTTTCAAATTTTCTAAAGAGAATTTTCTAATTTCTCTTAATCTTTTCCTCAAGTTCTTCACATATTCTCCTTGGATTTCCTCTTGATTTTCTTCCCAATTCTCTGCAAGAATCTTCAATGGACCTCTAATGTCTCGACCAAAAATTATTTCATTTGGTGAACATCCCATGCTTTCTTGATAAGCATTCCTAACTTCAAATAACATTAAAGGTAAACCAGCATCCCATTCTCTTCCTGATTCATTACAATACTTAGTTAACATACTTTTCAATGTCTGGTGGAACCTTTCCAAGGCTCCTTGAGTCTCTGGATGATAAGCAGTTGATAACTGTTGTTTTACTCCTAACAAGTTCATCACATCCTGGAATAATTTTGAAGTAAAGTTCGTTCCTCTATCACTTTGCACAATTTCTGGTATTCCAAACTTGGAGAAAAACTCCACCAACTTCTCAGCAATTACCTTTGCACTTATACTTCTTACAGGAATCGCCTCAGGATACCTAGTCACTGGACACATTAATGTTAATAGATATTCATTTCCTTTCTTTGTTTTCAGGAAGTGGCCCAACCACATCTATAATTACCTTGCTAAAGGGTTCTCCTCTAACTTCTATGGGTTGCAGGGGGGCTTTCTGAATGGTTTCATTCGGTTTTCCAGCTATCTGGCACGTGTGACACACTCTGCAAAATTTGCTAACGTCCTTGTGAAGTCCAGGCCAGAAAAAATACTTCATAACCTTCTCAACAGTCTTCCTGATTCCCATATGTCCAGACTCGTGCGCTACTGCTACAACTTGTTTCCTCAATGGATATGGAATCAAAATTTGATGATATTCACCCCATTCAGCATTTCCTGGTATATCTGCAGGTCGATGCTTCCTCATTAGCAATCCTTCCTTTAGATAATAACAGGTAGAGGTTTGTTGCATCTCTTCTTGATCAACAACTCTGAAGAACAAATCAGCCAACGTTGTATCCCTCTTCTGCAGTTTCATTAGCTTCTCTCTTGTCACTTGACCAACTTCAAGGGCTGAACTCTCCATATCTGCTAACTCTGCTTTTACAGTTTCACTACTATCTTCAGGAACTCTTTGACTACTCGGAGTCTCTTCAATAACAACAGGATCCTCTTCTTCTTGGGAAATCTCTTCACTACTAACACTAGGGAAACTTCACTTTCCTGGAACAGTTCTTCTAATCTTAAAGATCCTTCACTTGATTCTTCTAGTGCAGGTAAATCCTCAGTATTTTCACTTGCAGACATAGTTCTCTTCATACTCTGGTAGTTACACAACTTGGAAACAGGTGGGGGTTTTTCTTCTCTAAAGCTACTGTAGGACTAACCCTTAACGGTTTGTCTGTCACTATAGGACAAGGAAACAAATGGTACACCACCAACTTCATTACCCAGTAAAACATGTACACCTTCAACAGCTAGTGAGTCCTTTTACAGCAAAATCAACATTTCCTGTCACCAATTCACAGGACAAATGCAAGCGGCATATAGGAGTTACCTCTTCTCCTCCTATACCCTTCAAAATAACTGAATCTCCGGTGAGATTCTTCTCCAACTGTGGGTGAGCACCACGAACTACCACACTATGGTTACTCCCCGTATCACGTAATACCTGACTGGTACCTGCACACTTCCTCCTTGAGTTTTCAGCGTACCTTCATAGATATATGGCTTAAAAGCCTCCAAGCTGCTCAGCCACTCACTGCTTGAAGTTACATTTCCACTGGTTGCTAAACACTCTGCTTGTTTTGTCTCAGTCTTCCCCACACTGCTCTTCGTAGTTTGCTTCACCTGGTTACCTTTAACCACTTGACCAACTGGTTTGGTCTGCTGTTGTGTCTGATAACAATCTCGACTGTAGTGTCCTACTCTTCCACACTTGTAGCAGACAACATTAGTCTTCTGTATCTGTCTTGAAAACTGACTGGATGATGAGGATTTAACATTTAATTGCTGAGGGGTGTTACCTGACTTTGTATTGGCATAGCCACTAGAAGGATTTCCAGTTGTAATGTTCCTGAAATTTGGATGAGATCTGAAACCTGTGCGTTGTTGGTTCTGGTACTTGACATTATAATTTCTTTTGCTAGAAATTATATTAAAATCTTCGCTCAATGTAGCAGCTTTGTCAAGTTTTTTAACCTCTCTCTCTTAAATAGGCTCTTATGTGTTCAGGAATTCCTCTAAGATATTGTTCTAGGACTACTAACTCCTCAAGTTCGTCCATAGATTTAACTTTTAGCAGCCTCCAACCATCGTTTAAAACATCTTCTACTTTGTAAGCATAATCCAAGAAAGTTATCTTGTCATCCTTTCTCAAAGATCTGAATCTTTCATTATAATATTCAGGGTCATCTGGTAAACTTGTAGCACATTATGTTTGAGTACCTTGTACTCTTTACACTGATCAGCTGATAAGGCTAAATAGGCACTTCTTCCTTTACCAATGAGAACACTCTGTAACAAGACCGACCATTTATCCTCTGGCCATCCCATACCTGAAGCTACTTTTTCAAAGTGATCAAAAAATTCATCTGGAGCTTCTTCTGTAAATTTTGGAATTAATTTCTGCACTCTTACTACATCAAATACAGGGTCTGAATTACCTTGAGTAGGGTTAGACGGTATTACAGGTAATGTGGATCGAGCTTTTATTAACTCCATCTCCTTTCATGTCTTGCTCTTTCTCTCTCTTTTGCTCTTTCTCTTTCTTCTTCTGCTGCTTTTTCTTCTTCTCTTTCCTTTCTTTCTCTTTTCTCTCTATCTTCTCTTTCTCTTTCTGCTTGCATTTTCTCTCTGTCAGCCTGTATCCTCAGCTTAATCAAATTTTCTTTCTGCTTTATACGTCTAAGTTCTGCTTCTGCATCACTTTTCTCTTTCTTTTGCTCATGTTTATCTGTAAATTCTGCCTCAGCTGCATTCAACAATTCCTGTGCCTCTCCTAACTCTTCATTTACTTTACCAGAGTCCATCAATGCTTGGATTGCAATATATTTGATTTGTGCCTTAATCATACCACTAGACACATTACCCCCACATGCTACTGCTAAAGCAATCCACTGTGCCTTAGTCAGGTTGGATTCAGATAACTCTTGGATGGAAGGAGCTGCTAAAAACCTCTGAACATTGAACAGAGCCATTTTCTCTAAGTTACTCAACTAAATAATTCACAATACAAAGCAAAAATAACTATGTGGCCACTCTCCTATCAAAATATATCCCTAACACCACCAGTATAAACCATAAACCTAGAGTGATATTTTGTTTTGTTCCCGGGTCTCTGGGCACCAAACAATATTATGTCACGATGCGTATCAAGTACCTGGTTATTACACAACTAATCTCAAGATTCAAAAATATACCTCACTTCAGCCAGATACCTGAACTCTCATAACATTAATTGTTACGACTGAGTACTCTAAAGGTAACAGTGATCCCTTAAGAAAAAACTTATTTATCAATCACTTGAAAAATCAAACTAAGTTCGTCAGAATATGTGTGAGGTATAAAAAATTAAACTAGAAATCTTCTAGAGTAAAGGGCATCACTCCATCAAAAACTCTAACTGTTTCCTGGTCTTAATTCACTTTAGCAAAACTAAAAGAACAAAACATGTTTATCACTTTGCCTTATGCACACAATCAATCCTATTCACTGGTGATCAATAAATGAAACACTGTTTTTCTAAAAATGTTAAATACAAAAATTTATTTTCAGATTCAAAGTTTATAACTAAAATTCACAATTAATTAGAATTCACAATCTGAAAAATTTACTATTAGTTGAAAATAACACAAAACTCAATGAATTCTTGAATTAAATTATGAAACAAAACTAATTCACAAAAAATTTTATCAGAATTTAAATTAATCAAGCAAAATTTAAACTATCAAGAATTACTCAAGATTTAAAAGAAATTCTCAATAAATGAAATCAAGTATGCAATGTTAAAATTAAGTATGCAATGTTAAATATGCAATGTTAAATTACCAAGAAATATTTACAATGCTATGTAAATAAATGTTACATCACAAAAATAAAAATGTGAAAATATAAAGAAATTGTAAATAGAAAAACACAAAAAATACACGTAAGATTTATCAATAATGATTTCACTTGTTCAAAATTTCTAACTTATCACACCATAACCTCCTAACTTATCATACCATGGTATCAATAAGTAAAATTTCACGTTACCTTACACAAACTTGAAACCTCTGGCAATCACTTGCTGCAGCTGCGTTACACAATACACACTTTTTACCAGGCGCCGTTACGAACTAAATAACTTTGCTAAATTCAGATCTCAAAAGTTAATGTTAAAAGTGACCACAAAAATTTACGTTAAAAGTAATCTCTTCCTAATTAGGAATGAGAGAGAGAGAGATGGAACCAAATCGACTGGTCTCAGAAATCAGAATGAAACAAATTTTAGGATTCCAGTAATACGTGAAACAATTACATGATGTCATTAAAGCATTTTGGGTGCAAGATACAAAAGTTCTAGAAGCAGGAGGTGACGTCATTAAAGCGTTTTGGGTGCGAGATACAATGGAGAAGCTTCTAGAAGGAAAGTTACGTCATCCCAGCAAAACGTTTTGAACGCATCTTACAAAACATGACGTAATTGATCAGGACACGTATTTTTCTCTCAAAGTGGCGTACGTGACTCAAACAACGCATGCAACAACATGAAATCACTCGTCTTGAGCCCGTATGGGACGAATCGGCGTTTGTTTTGCAAATCTGTCATCATAACCCAAAACAAAGCGTTCCCTCTTATCTCAACTGATGACAACTGAAATAAAACAAGCCTTTCCTGGACACACACACACACGTGTTCAAATACTACGCTTTTACCAAGAAAGATATTCGTTCTAAATTACGTTACTATTAAAATTATAATAACAATTCTAAATTACGCTATCAAGTAATCATTAGTACTTTTTTGAGATCTGATGTCAAACTAAATATGACACTTCAACAACCATTATCATTAAAACATAACACATGAAAAAGTAAATATGTCAATATTATAGGAGGATATACGTATTACAAGGCAACATCATGAAAATATATATATATATATATATATATATATATATATATATATATATATATATATATATATATATATATATATATATATATACACACACATATATATATGTGTATATATATATATATATATATATATATATATATATATGTATATATATATATATATATATATATATATATATATATTATAAAATGTATATACATATGTATGTGTGTGCATACTGAATTTCAAGTCAATGGTCCCAGCGGCCTTGTTAAATATAAATAGGGTTCATTTATGTAACAGACTAAAATATAGACTTTGGGCCAAAGGACAAGCGCTGGGACCTAAGAAGTCATGCAGCGCTGAAACGGAAATTGACACTAAAAAGATTTGAAAGGAGTAACAGGAGGAAAATCTCGCAGTTGGCTCATGAATCGATTGCTAGGAGAGGGATGAAAGTAAGATGGAAAAAAGAGAATATGAACGGAGCTTCAGTAAAGGAATGAAAGGGGTTGCAGCTAAGGGCCGAAGGGACTCTGTAAAGAATCTTAAGTAATGCCTACAGTGCAAAGCATTAGTCATTTACGTAATAAAATCCACAACCATATAAATAAATTGTATAGAAATACAAAAGAGAGAACAAAGTCTTTCGAACACCTGATATGCAAAAGATTAAAATAAATACCTGATATGCAAAAGATTAAAATAACGGTGTTGCTCCTCAGTGTTTAACACAAACATGAGGAGGAACACCTTTCAGGTATTTATTTTAATCTTTTGCATATCTATGCTATGTATGTAACACACACACACATATAAATATATATATATATATATATATATATATATATATATATATATATATATATATAATTGAGGATTATTATTACATAACAGTTTATCAAGATAGTGAATTTCATATTAATATATATTTCTTTAACCAGACAAGAAGAAATTAAATTATCTATTGATTCAGAAGTTTACACAGAAATGTCAAAAAACAAAAAAGAAAATTAAATCTAATTAAGAGAATAATTACCGTATCAATGTTTAAAAATTATTGGAAAAATTAATAATCAACTATACAAAATCATTTAACTTTCATCCTATTCAATTATACTATTATTCAATGGAACATAAATGGTTTGAAAACAAGATTGCAATTGGGTGAAATACAAAGACTCCTAAAACAACATGAACCAATGTGCATATGTTTTACAACATGTTAATGATCCAGTTCCATCAATATGTAATTACTTTCTAGCCTCCTCAGTTTCAGGAGAAGGCAAGTTAGGAACAGCAATATATGTCGTCATAATCATCAAACGTATGATAAAATTACAGTTAATAGTAATTCATTTCAAATTTCTTCAATTCGCCTGCCCTAACAAACAAATCTAGCTTTTTAGTCTGCAATCTTTATAATCAACCCAATGAAAATTATGATATGGCTGATTAATCAAACATTTTATCACAGTTCAATGAACCTATTTTAGTTTTAGGTGATTTTAATGCTCACCACCCTTTATAGGATGCCAGTATCATAGATGCAGATAGAGCACGTAAAGACATAGAAAATCTAATAATTGATTACAACTATTGTTGTTTAAATGAAAATGAAACCCCAACATACTTTTCGAAAACTCATGGGACCCAGTCATCTGTAGACCTGTCTATTTGTTCCACCTCATTAGTAGACAGATTGGAGTGGAATACTCTAGATGAACTTTATACCAGTGATCACTACCCAATTGTAATCACATGTCTTGAAGATAATCATCAACAATTTATACCAAAATTTAATTTTAAAAAAGCTGACTGGGAAAATTATAATTTAGTTACCAAAAATGTTTCCCCTTTCCAAAGTAACAATGATCCCTAACGAAAACTTAATTCTTATTTTACAGATTTTGTAATTAGTTCTGGACACAAATCAATACCAATGACTATTTATAAAACCAAAAAGAAATCCTGTTCCATGGTGGTCTAAAGAACTTTCAAATTATCAAACTGAAGACAAAATAAAATAGACGATTAGACAGACTAAACCAAAGATATAAATAAATTATACAAAAGTTTACAGATATACATTGAAAGTCTTAGTATTAATAGCATTGGAAATTGAGTATATCAAATGCTTTATTGAATAAAATATCTGCTCAATTCAGGAAAAAAAAAGAAAACATTGGAAGTCATCTTGGGATAATTACGTTTCCAATTTCTCAAAAGACACTGTTAAACAAATGTGGGATAGATTCTCGGAAAAATTAATGGCTAATATAGTCGATCACCTAGATCCCCAATAAATTACATAATGGAGAAAGAATTCATGATTTAAAAGAAATATCAAATATAATAGGTCGCCACCTAGAATCAATAAGTAATAGCTTGAATTTAGACGAACATTTTCGAAACAGAAAAAGGAATGAAGAAAAAATAGATAATTTGAAACAAGTCAATGAACTATAATACAATGTCCCATTTACATTAGAAGAATTTGATGCTGCATTAAAATCTTGTAGTAACTCTGCCCAAGGAAGATAATATCTCTTTTGAACTTCTCATACATCTTAACATTAAAGCCAAAGAATACTTATTGAAATTTTATAATCACCTGTGGAAAAAGAAATCCTTTAAAAATCATGGAAACATGCTATAGTAATTCCTATACCCCCAAACCTGGCAAAGATCCAACATCAGTAAATAATTATAGACCTATATCGCTAACTAGTTGTCTTTGTAAACTCATGGAAAAAATGGTAAATAATAGACTCATATGGTATTTAGAGAAAATAAAGTTTTAGCAGCCACTCAGTCTGGAAGTAGGAAAAATCATTCAACTTTAAACTCACTAACATCACTAGAAGATCAAATCAAAAGAGGAT
Source organism: Macrobrachium rosenbergii (assembly GCF_040412425.1). Classification (NCBI taxonomy): domain Eukaryota; kingdom Metazoa; phylum Arthropoda; class Malacostraca; order Decapoda; family Palaemonidae; genus Macrobrachium; species Macrobrachium rosenbergii. Next base: position 73,287,353 of record NC_089781.1, on the reverse strand, counting down.
TTGTACAAAAGAAAATCACTGTTGCAGTCTTATTTGACATTCAAAAAGCATGATACAACATGGAGACATTTAATTATAAAAACTCTATATGACATAAATCTAAGGGTGAACTCCAAATTTTCATACGGCGTTTCTGCTAACAGAAAGAACATTTCAAACTAGAATTGAAACCAGTTATTATCGGAAACATTTGAAATAAAAGAAATTATCCTCAAGGAAGTTCGTACTAAGCAGCACATTATTTGCACTAGCTATCAATAATATAGTTAAAACCTTCAAAAGATGTAAATAACAATTTCTTATATGTTGATGATTTTGCCATTTTTACACTTCAGGTTGCGCCACATCAAAGAATCTTAAATATCTCCATAAATAAAATTGAACAATGGGCATTATCTGTTGGATTTAAATTTTCGTGATGAAAAACACAAGTAATAGCATTTTTTAGGGATAAACGTTGGCTCAGAAACGAAGATATAGTTCTTACGGATGAACTAACACTCCCCATCCCAATTTTATCAGGAGTCAAACTCTTAGGGCTATATTTTGACAATCATTTGAACTGGAAGGCCCATGTAAGATTACCAAAGTCAAAGTTTTATGAAATCTTTAAATATATTGAAAAAATTAGCCCACACTTCATGGGGTGCTGACAGAGTTTTTATTGAAACTTTATTCCATAATGAGTTCTACCAATATTTAGAATATGGCAATCCACTTTATAGTTCTACTAGTGAGACTAATCTCAAAATGAGCTGATCCAGTACATCATCTTGGGATTCAGTTAGCCACCAAGCATTCAAATCATCACCAGTCAATCCTTGATTGTAGAAAGTGGAGAAATTTTTCTAACTATATGCATAAATTCAAAATAACAACAATGTGCAGGGGTTTAAAATTATAAATAGTCCAGCAAAACTGAAAGATTTATTTAAAAAACCAGATTGTTTCTGGAATACAAAAATTACCCTCATCCTTTCATTTCTGTGTGTCCTAATAGATTATTTATTAACAATGATCTTTATAATATTAGATTTTCAATTTTAACAAATAATGCTCCATGGATGATAAGTATACAGATATGTGTAACAAACTATGCTTGACAATGCCAGTTAATAAATTGAATAACCCACTTGCTATGAAACTGTAGTGCTCTGGAACATATCAAGGTACACAGTAATAATCATTTATATACTGATGGTTCCAAAGATGATATGGAGTTGGACTCGCTGTTTGCGGAAACAATATAAAGAGCCAAGCCTCTTTTGCATAACAAAGCATCAGTGTTCACTGCTGATTACTAGCAATAAAAACAGCATTAACAACTATATATGAAAACCAGTTTAACGAAGTAACCATCTTTAGCGATTCACTAAGTTCAATACATACAATAAACTCTTATACTCCAAAAAAATAAAATTGTAAATGAAATTAGACATACATTACATGAAATGAAAATGCAAAAGATATCTGTTACTCTATGTTGGATACCATCTCACATAGGATTAGAAGGCAATGAAAAGCTGACACCTATGCAAAAGAGGCTAGAACACTCCAATATCAGCAGACCATTACCATTAGAAGATTATACTAGATACAGTAAAGTGGTGATTAAGAAGAAATGGCAAAATAACTGGAGAAAAGCAATCTTAACAATAAATTAAGAAAATAAAAGAAACTGGTAGACCCGTGGCCATCATCTTATCAGAATTGCCACAGGTTTACAGTAATGTTGACACGGCTAAGAATTGGTCACACTAAACTGACACATGGTTACCTGATGAAACCCCATGCCCTATACCTATGTGCGAAATATGTAATGTACAAATAACAGTAAAGCATATTTTAAAGGTATGTCCAAAATATAGAATCCAAAGACATTTTATTTAGAAGATATTCTTTTAAAGATATACTGTCAGAAAATGACAAATTTTCACTTTTAATATTTTAAAATTCCTTAAATTTAATCATTTATATGATAAAATATAAGATTTTATAGAACAATTTATAATATATTCCTAATTAACTTAAAAATATAAGATTCATAGAATAATTTATAAAATATTCATTAACTTAATTAATTCTTAGATTAACATAAGTCACTAGTTATAATTAATTCTTAGAGAGTTTTAAATAGTTTGTCTAATCCTTCGCCAGCCCTAGGAGAGTTGATACTTCAACTCAGTCATCTTTAAACTAACGTTAAAAAAAAAAAAAAAAATATATATATATATATATATATATATATATATATATATGTGTGTGT